>NW_010515171.1:805-4299 GCF_000687285.1 Phaethon lepturus | reverse complement strand
CGAGCCGCTGCTGTGGCAGAGGTGGACGGGGGGACACCCGGCAGTTCATTGACACAAAAACTGGAGGGGGAATGTGCAAACTGCGTAGTACCTGGAGATGGGAGCCCGTCGTTCAGGTGTTTTGTCCTAAAACTTATCTTGCAAACCATGTGTGACGTGGATGTGCTTAACTGGTCTGCATGTCTCTCCGCCAGAATGAAATTAATGCCTCACACCTTTTTTAGAACTTAACCATTTGTGTATTTAATAATGTTTCTTTGATTGCAGGACTTCATAGATCTGACTTTGTCAAAGACTCAGCGGAAGACTCCAACTGTCATTCATAAACATTATCAAATCCATCGGATTCGACATTTTTACATGCGAAAAGTCAAATACACTCAGCAAAATTATCATGACAGGCTCACTCAGATCTTAACAGATTTCCCCAAATTAGATGTAAGTGTTTTGTTGTTTGGTCATAAAGGAACTTTGCTTTCATGGCTTACAGGAGTACTTCTTCAACAGCCTGTTTGTTGTATTCAGGTTTATTTTGGCCTGAGCAACATCTTGTTCATTCACTGTATAGATGATTTTGCCTGATTCACAGTAGATTTTACTGGGAGTAGATTTAGGCAAACTTGTCCTGCAAAAATAGTATCTTCCTGCTAAGAAAGGTCTAAATTGTGCGCATGGGTGGTCATTGAAGAATGAGTTTTACAAGGTTTTAGCTGATGAAATATATTTGCCTGAAGTTGCTGTTGAGTGAAGAGAAAGTATGTTTGGTTTTTTTTAAGTATGTTGTGTCTGCTCATTTCTTCTCTGTGGGTGTGTATATAAATTGTGCTTATGGTTAGGCTTCCCTAGAAAATATTTGCAGGAAGTAAGAAATACCCAAATTTATCACCTTGCTTCCCATCTTCAGTTCTTCAGAAGTTACTTTGATAGCATAAACATTGTTCTTGACACCGTAAAGGATGGTGTTGGAAACAGACTCTGACAAGATGCACATAGTCTTAACTTCCCAACAACTGCACCTGGATCCGCATGTCCAGTGGGACCTTTTTATAGGCAGTTTTCTGCTCATGCTTAAGTTGTTGACCTGCAACCATATTTTTTGCTGATGTTTTCATATCCAGTGAGTGTTACTGCAGAATTCCTACAAATATCTTCTGTATTGTGTTTATCATCACATGATGAAATTTCTGAAAGTACATAAATAGATGAAATATTTTGTTTAAAAGATTTGAACTGAAGATGCTGCTTCCTTGGAAAGCTGAAGGATTTATTTGGGCATTGAAGAAACCTTTCTTACCCAGTCTTACACAGAATTTAATCTAGCACTTGGAAAAAGAGGGGAATTGATATTGGTGCTGTGTTTCCGATATAGTATGAGTTTGCTGTTAGAAACTACTTCTGCAGGCTTCTTGCAGTTTCCTTATTTAAAAAAAAAAAAAAAGCCTTCAAAGTTGTAATACGGATTATTGTACAAAGCAAAAGATGAAATGGAAACTCTGTATGAGTGAGTCCAAGATGTATTTGCAGAAGAAATTCAGAGAGGTTAAGATTTATGTATTCAATGATGAAGCGGATTATTTTTTTTATGTAAGAGAGTAATGAAAACAGTTTGGCTTGTATTATAATTTGTGTTGCTGTACTGGAAAAATAAAAAAAAGGAACTTATATAGTTGCCAGGAAATAGTCATCTTAAAGACAGAAAATATTAGGCTTAATTTTATTTTATGCTTTTGTTTTAGGATATTCATCCTTTTTATGCAGATTTGATGAATGTTCTCTATGACAAAGATCACTACAAGCTGGCTTTGGGGCAGATTAATATTGCCAAGAATCTGATTGACAAGTAAGGGACAGTAATTTCTTCGATTTTGTACCTCTCTGGTTAATTGTTGGCTAAATTCTTATATCTTGTCTCCACAGTGTTGCTAAAGACTATGTGCGACTGATGAAATACGGTGATTCCCTTTACCGCTGCAAACAGCTGAAACGTGCTGCTCTGGGACGAATGTGCACGATTATCAAAAGACAGAAACAAAGCTTGGAATATTTGGAGCAAGGTTTGTGTTATAAATTGGCTAAAATAAGGCATGTGAATTGGATGTAAAATTTATTCTTACACTTAATAACACTTAAAAACAGTTAGAAGAATGTGTTTAATAGAGAATATAGACCCAAGAAACACAGAAATAATTTTGAAGTCCCCAAATACCGAATTTATTTTTTAACTAAATAGTTTTCTCTTTGAAAAACCTTTAAATTTTATGGTATTACTAACAGTTATAAATGTTACTCTTTGCTTAAAAGTCACAGCCATGCCTTTATTTATCTTTATTTCACTGATGTATTTGAAAAATAGGGATAAACATTTTCCGAACATTACTCCTTACTTCAGGTTATGTTGCCTGATCTGATGGGGTCATTCTAGTTAAAAGACAGTGGTCTTAATTTTTAAATTAATTATTAAGTTTCTTTTTTTTGTTCTATGTAGACACTGGTGGAGTTTACAAGCTATTACATGTTTTCATAAAGGATCAATCAAATTATAATGTTGGAAAAGTTATTAATCTGTACATAAACAATTGAGCATATGAATTTTTATTCCATTTCAGTAGAAGTTAAATTATCACAAATATTTAAAAAGTCTTTTCCACATTTTAGTGCGACAACATCTGTCTCGTTTGCCAACCATTGATCCCAATACACGAACTCTTCTGTTGTGTGGCTACCCAAATGTTGGAAAATCTAGCTTTATAAATAAGGTATGTGAATGTTTTTTTCAAAAATAATAGTGAGATACGATTTAATTAAAATAAGGTAACATTGAAACAACATGGTGATATTATGGCACTGTCTGATGTAAGCAGTAGCAAATTCAAACGTGTGAGTAGAGATTGAGTGAAATTCCTGGAGGGATAAATGGAAAATTACAATAGATTTTGCTCTTGAAAACTGTTACATTTTCCAAAATAGAATGTATGCCATTAACATATTTTTCTGATGGGTAAATTCTTGCAGAGAAGCCAGAATAAGCTTTTTTAGCTTTTTTTTTGTAGCAAAGGAAGTGTATTATAATTATGATCTACTGCTTGCAAGTTCAGGAAACATTCAGTAAATGTGTCTGAATAAATCTTGTTTTAAGGTTACAAGAGCAGATGTAGAAGTGCAGCCTTATGCCTTTACCACAAAATCTCTCTTTGTGGGACATATGGATTATAAGTATCTGCGCTGGCAGGTAAGAACTGTTACTATTTTGCATTTTCTTTAAAGAATTAACTGGCTATAATCTGATTTGCCATTTTGCAATGTGAGTTGCAGTTTTGTCTCATGATGAGACATGCTATGCCTGCGAGTTGCTGTGCAAGGTACAGGGTGCCAAATGAGGGCAGTGGTCAAAATCTGTTCTAAAAGTGTACATCTATGGGTGTGTTTTCAAATTGAGGGAAGAACAGAAATGGAATTACTGGCTAAAGCCAACTCAGTTTTAATCACTGTCAAAT
>NW_010515171.1:0-774 GCF_000687285.1 Phaethon lepturus | reverse complement strand
TTTCCCTACTTGTTCAATACTTGGAGCATTGGTTATTTTGAAACCTCAGTCTTCTCCCATTACTCCATTTTCACATTCTCAGTTTGGCTGAGTTTACAGTCTTATTTAGGACTGAAAGGAAAGAGTATTGCTGTCTTAAAAAAGACAATATTGACCAGAAATCAGGCACATATACTGAAATAGTGTGTCAATTATCCTGTAATATGGCCTGACTTAATTATGTTTGTTTTAGGTAGTAGATACTCCTGGTATTTTGGATCATCCTTTGGAGGATAGGAACACCATCGAGATGCAGGCTATAACTGCACTTGCACACCTTCGTGCTGCTGTGCTTTACGTGATGGATGTGTCTGAGCAGTGTGGGCATAGCCTGGAGGAACAAGTAGAGCTCTTCAGAAATATTAAGCCGTTGTTTGCTAACAAGGTAGGTTTGGTTTACATTATTAATAAGTCCCAGGTTTTTATAACATGCTAACTTGACTTACGGTTCTTTTTTTCTTTTTCTTAGCCACTTATAATTGTTGCAAACAAATGTGATGTGAAGAGGATTGCAGAACTTCCTGAAGAGAGTCAGGTTAGACTACTTCTCCCTTTCTTCTGACTTTTACAAAAATATTATGCGCAAGTGTTGTGGACGGATAGCATTTGTAGTGGGCAAAAACTTTTACATGACCATTTCTTTATCTAACTATTGAATAAATCCGGCTGGCGGCCCATCACCAGTGGTGTTCCCTAGGGCTTGATTGTGGGGCCAGTCTTGTTCAATATCTTTAT
>NW_010515170.1:0-5160 GCF_000687285.1 Phaethon lepturus | reverse complement strand
CTGCTTTTGCCCAGCCCTCTAAAACGGGAGACGTTTATGTAGTTAAATTTTAACGTTGTAGAAGTGCTGAGATGCCCGGTGTATACCATCAGTCACAGGCTGTAGTAACACAGTAAACTGCTCTGCTTTTAGAAACAGTGACAGGAACTTCCTAGAGAAACATTTGCAATTAACTAAGTAAGTGTTAGTCATCTTTTTTTTTTTTAATATTTATTAAATACTTACTATAAAACAAGCCTTAAGTTTATACTGTTCCATTTCCACAGCTGTGGGAATGGCAGGTTTCAGCTAGCACTGTGTTTGCTGAAGGAAGTTCTGTTTCCCACTGCGTTACAGGAGCCCCGTTGCTGGCTGTAGCCTCTGAGCTGGGGCCTGCTAAGACAATTAACTACCTGGAAGCGATTAATTCAAAAACATGCTTAAATTGCAAACCCTTTCTTGTTCGTATCTGAGCAAGCTCTCTAGTGACTTCGTGTGCATCTCAGTGGGATCAGACATGGTCGTGGCTGTTCCAGGAGCCGGATTTAAAGGTGGGGCATGCTGGACTTGTGGAGGCATTTGCCAAAGGATACCTACTATTGATGCAAGTTTAGATGAGTTTAAGGGTAGAGTGGAGAAGTACTTGGAAAAGATGGGCATTGGTGGTCACTAAATGTACAAACAACGCCAAATTAAGAAAATCCCATAAACTGAAAATGGCTGAAGTTCAGGAGAGCCTTAGCGAATTACTATACAGGCTTGCCCTGTTCTCACTTTAGGTATCTGTTAATGGCAACCATGGGAGACAGGAAGAACCTTGATGTGAATCGATAATGGCTGTTCTCAAATTGTCTACAGGGAATTTTTGCTTGCTTGGCAGTAACCTCAGGCTATGGATTCTGCTAACGGGAAAGGAAACATAGCATAAAATGAGACATGAGACCAAACAGTGGCTCTTTATCAAGAGCACCTACTGTGAATGCTGCTCTCAGTCAGAATGTGTCTTCTCTATGTTCTCTCTGAGATTTTTTTTTTTTTAATCATTTTAGTACTAAGCATTTTCATTTTCTTTAGCAAGTGGAGGTTCTCTGACCCAAATGACTGGGGAAAAAAATACAGTTACTGACAAAGCTGAAGAGACTCCAGAATTACTAAAGGTTGCTTAAACTCTAAGGGAAATTGTCTTATAAATAAATGTTTTCCTGCTGTCAAGCAGCCTTAAACATCCTAAATTTATACGAGCAGGAAAGCCTTTCTAATGTAGCTCCATGATCTGTCACAAGTGTCCCACTGAAATTAAAGGGACTTGTCCTCTTTATTATCTTAGTGTAAGATAGAAGTTTAAGCAAATCTTGTACCAGCCCTGAAAAAAAATGGAAAAAACCTGACAAGTGTGCTCCCAGTGATTGCACTTTTATTTCCTTGGAACCATGTTAGTGTATCTTTGTTTAAAATTCATAGTACAAAACCACCGCATATCTGAAACGGCAAACTCATACTATCCAAGTGCACTACAGATGCTCTGTCATTATTCCACGCTGTATGGCTGTGTGATTTCTTTAAAACTAATAATGCTTTTCTGAACTGTAAGAAACAGTAAGCTCACTCAGAAAACAAAGCTCTCGTAAATAGTTTCTTCAGCAAGAAGAGTTCCACTTGTTTTCTCCTTTCTTACGAAATTTCTCAAGTGTATATACATCTTAATTACAGTGTCAACAAAAAAAGTGTTTTGCATTTTTTAGCTGCTAACTTTAGTAAGACCTTTTCAAAGCAAACTTTCTGGTTTTTAAAAATCTATATAGTATAGAATCTTTGTAGAACTGTAAAATGGTTCAGACTTTCATTACGAACAAGAGCTCTGAGCATGTCTTTGATGAAGTATAAACCAATTCTTCTAAATAGTTTCCAGATAGTAAGTACTTTCTGGATGATATTTAGAAGTAGTTACACTGTTGCATGTCTGTAAGTACAAAACAACTTGTTTGCAGTCCGTATTTTGCTTCTCATAATAAAATTTCAGCAATGTTTTATTTTAATGAAAGTAATAAACCAGCATTAGTTGGTAGGACACAAGTAATTTAATCTTGAATACAATAGTAACAAATACACAAATATATCTACCTAAGATTTGGTTTCACCTTTTCATCTACCTCATCTGGAATACCATCATTAACATGTCGGACAACCAAATTATACGGTTCCTCCTCCATTGTCTCTTCATCTGATTTCTGTTCCTCCTCCAAAGACCATTTGGAATGTTTGTTTCCTGTGCAGGAGACAGGAGAATGTTCTGCATCTAAATCATCGGGGATGCTGTCAAAATTAGCTTCTGCTAGACACTTATGGCACAGTCTGTAGCGTCTTGTTCCTTGCTGAACAACACATCCTGTTAGGTCAGTTACGTGACGCTTGCATTTTCTGCAGATCAGTTTGCCGGCTTGATGTATCTAGAGAGATTTAAAATTTGAAAATGTCAGTGTTCATCCAAAAGCATATTTTATTTTTTTTTTTTTAAGAAAAAGAAAATTCACTGAACCATTCTAAAAAATGAAATAAAAAATATATATTTTGCCAATTTAAACAATAATGAAAGTTGATGCGGAGCTAGGAAGCTTTTCTGGTATTAGTTCTGGAAATGACTGAACAGGTGGTACCAATGACGTTTTGTGGCTTTTTTCTAGGCTGAATCTCCAATTGAAATGGCGTACCGTTTGGAAGTGGTTACGTAAATGCTCTAGTCGGGTGAACCTTTTCCCACACGCTTCACAGGGGTACGGTCGCTCCCCTGTGTGACATCGAAGATGTCGCTTCAGGTCTGCTCGTCGTTTCACTGTATGCGTACAGAAGGGACATTTGAATCGCATCCGAGGTAAGTCATCTGTTACAGAGGAATACAGGTAAAATGTGAAACATTAGTAGTTGTTATTTTTGTAGTAGGTTTGTTTTTTTTTTTTAGCTTAAATAAGCAGCGGTTCATTTTTCATCTGGTCTGTCACTAAATAGGAAAATTCCCAATTATAATCCCCCAAACCCAGTTATTTCTTATTGAATGTGTTAAACGGCATCTGATAGTGTATTCTTTCTTACTCAGGGTTATTTTTTAGACATACAGATGATCATAAATATATAGCTATAATATACAGTCATCACATCTCCCTCTTCCATCAGCTAATAGTTCAAAGCTTTGACATTCATAATCTCTACGTAATATATTAGGATGCCCAATGTCTTGAAATTATGCAATTAGAATAAAATATAGGTACATTAGTTTCCAAAGGAATGCACATCAGAATACACCTGTCAACTTTATTCCACCATCCGAGGCTTATGCTGTCAGTCCATCAAGAGCTTAGATGCTTTATGTAGTGTGGCCAAACAGTCATGAAGTTTGGGCTGGTTTGGACCTTAAGGGAAATGCAGCATCCCGCCAATGACATGACCTTCTCTTGTGAGGGACTTAGACTGAATGCCTCTATTACTGCCAGGTATTGGGGCCATTACAGGAGAAATTCGGTCCTTCAGGTCCCGAAATCAGTTACAGCTCTTGAGGCTTCATTAAACTCCACTTGGGTCCAAATAATCTGGCATGTACTACTTTAACTTTACACAATACCTGAGCCAAGCTCTCTGATTCTAGTTCTTATGCCCTGTTCTGGCTTCAAAGCCTCTCATTCTGTTAGGCACTATCATCAAATAGATCAAGCAAATAATCTGCAAGTCTAGGCATCATTTGGGTTTTCATGCAGCTATACAAATTCCCTCCAAAAGATCATCTGAATTCTTCCAAAGACAGACAAACTTTGCAACACCATATGTATTTTTTACCTTCATTCCAACTACTCATTACACCTAAAATTGTGGGCATTGAGGTGTACAGTTCCTCTGCCTTTAATTCCATGAACTCAGGAGTTCTTGAAAGTTCTTGTTCCAGCTGAGCAACAGACCACCTCTTTGGTATCACTTCCGATTCATGATTATAGCTGTAATCATCCTGATCAACATCATTCTCGGCATCAAATTCAACCTCCTCTCTAACCTGAGAGATGTGGCTGGAATCTGATGCACTGCCACCTCCACTGGCCCGCTCGGCTTTGTTCGATTTACACTGCACAAAATCACGGCTCTGTGACAGTCCGAGGTGCTTTCGGCGCTTTCTTGCTGAGCCCTGTTTCCTGCCTCTTTTCGATAGCTGTGTTTCTGCCCGCTGAAGAATCACCTGTGAGGACAGATAGTTGCTATAACTACTCCAGGAATTTTCATTCACCGTATTAGTCTTTTCATCTGGGATTGAATAGGAACGCCTGGGGTTGCTCTTCGCTTTCCTTCTTGACCGATAAAGAGATGGATGGGCAGGTTCACTGTGTGTACTTTTGGCCGAAAGGCTGAGGTAATGATCCTTTTCCTTTTCATTAATATCCAGTGAGGACTTAATGAATGTCTTACAGACATTAAGAATGTCAGTCATCTGCAGATAGCTAGCCGCTGACATTACTTCAATCACATTTTGACCGGTTAAAGACAATATGCCCGAATACACGAAGTCCAGGATAACCATAAATGTCTCTGGAGAGAAGACCTCAAAAGTAGCTATTGTCGGCTGACTGGTCTCCTTCGAGCTCTGTGAAAGGAGCATTTTGAAATAGCCGCTGCTGGCAAAGAGCACATTGCGATGTGCTTTAAAGACCTTTCCCTCAACCAGGATATTGCAGTCACAGAACAAGTCTTGCTTCCGTTGTTCGTTCAGCTGCTCTAGGAGGTGAAACTGGTGGGAAGAAATCTCCATTCCAGTCAGGCACTAACGGCAAGTCTTGCTCTGAATTAGAAAACAAGTATAATCATGACAAACTAACCAATCTTGCTGAATCCTATTTTAGAGAGATGAGCTATATTTTTATAAACGTGAAAACCGTGCAAGTTCTCACATTCCCAAAATATCTAACATATCTCCAAACTCCCTGCAGCCCCTACCCTGCATAGTAACATGAGAAAGGAACTTAACTCTTGAAAGAGCTGACAACGTGATTACTGCACATCCCAAAAGAATTAAGATTACATCGACAAAGACGTGAACGGTTCACAGACGGAGAAAAATAACTTGGCCCGTCTGCCGTGTGGGTGCCGCGGCTGGCGAGCGTCCGTTGGGGACATAGCCGCGCCCGAGCACAGCGGGACCGCACACGA
>NW_010515169.1:0-1293 GCF_000687285.1 Phaethon lepturus | reverse complement strand
GGGGGTGGGAAATCCTTAGCAAACTTCATGAGTATCTCTTGTCTATGAAATAAAGAAATACTGTTGTCGTTTCCATGAAGCTCCACAATGCTGCTTTTTTTTTTTGCTAAATGGTGAAGAGGGCATTTTCTGCCTTTGAGGTGGTGATGGAAGAGGCGCGTGGGTTTTGCTGGCTGCAGGCTCCAGCACAAGGAAGTACAATGGCCTCTGAGCTTTCTTAGTTTCACACTTTCGTTTTCCAATTGCAGTAGTTAGTAAAGTGAAATTGTAGGTCTTCGTTCACTTCGCACTGAGGATCCAAACAGTGATGTGCTTAAGTGACACGTATTATCGGTCTACCAGTGAGTCTTTGGTCAGCGGTAGGCAAAGACAGTTTTCATGGATTTGCAGTCAAATCAGGATATAGTGCGTATATATTAACACCAAGCCACATCCGAGTCCAAGCCCATGTGGCATCTTTCATGAATGCAGCAGATATTTACAGGTATGCCCTGCGAGATCCTATCTATAAAAAAGAGCTGGGTGGGAATGTCTTGCCTTACCTTAAGCAACCTGTCAACTGCCACCCACCAACTGTGTAGGGCCGTGGTCTCTAGTAACAGCCATGTATTGCATAAACATGTGCAATGCCAGGTGCGTGGGATTTTGTCATGCCAAAAATATGCTGCTGCTTGTACTGCCTGGTTATTCAGATACTAGTTTTGTTAAACGGAAATGCTGCAAAAGCCATAATGGTAATTCTGTTCTGACACTTGATACCACCAAGTGGCTTCTTTAAAATGAAAGTAATTTAGTTGTTTGGTTCAAGTCTCCTTTTTTTTTTTTTTTTTTTTTTGTCTGCTGAAGTGTAATTTTAGTTTTATATCAGTTATTTTTTGGCAGTAATTCTTAAGCTTTCAGGAAAGTCACAGATCTAGAACCACAGATCGATGCAGGCTGTTGGTTGTTATGGCCTTGTCTTGGCCATAAGTATATCTCTTGTGTTTCTATCCTCTGTTCCTTTTTCTGTCTGAATTGCTTAGTATACAGCTTTTTTAGAAATTGGTGGTTTTCTCTCTGTAGAAGTGCATTTTATAGAGCATAGTATTGTTCAGTTTGCGTGTGGTCTTAAAATTATGTTTCGCAGTGGACAGTGCTATGAATTGTTGATTTGTGTTATTCTGGACTTAAGCATCTGTGAAAAGAAGTTCTGAAAGTCAGGTTGCACAAGTCCTACTTTTCTTACTGAAGTAGTAGTCCAGGGCTCAAGTTAGGCAGAATGTATATGGTCTTGGTTTCTAGTTATGTATCAAT
>NW_010515168.1:0-12736 GCF_000687285.1 Phaethon lepturus | reverse complement strand
TATTACAAAGGGGCTTTCAGGAACTCCTCCGTGCCAGGCACAGCGAGGGTTATTGATTGAGGAGACAGTGTAAATGCACAGAGAGGCTCCATCCATTAGGGCCGCCGCTCTCCACCAATTAGAAAAAAATCATTACTCAGCAGCCATCAATGGGCTCCGCGCAGCGCTGGAGTGCACGCATTCAATCCATCTTCTCCCACCTCCCTGAAAACTTAATGACAACTATTAGAGCTCCGCTGAATGCCCAGTGTGTACAGAAGCAAAAGATTCATTTGGTAATCTCAGTAATTACGACGCCATAGGAGGACGCACGCTAAATTCAAACAAGGGTGCAAAGGGGGGAGCAGGGGGAAGAGCCTGAATTCCTGTGTTGCGAAAGCCCTCATTGTGCTCAGCCTCCCGTCCCCTCCCACTCACCTGCTGCCTCCCCTCCCCTCACCGCCTCTCGGGTGGGCTTTCTGGGCTTGCTTTTCCCCTTTTTCTCCCCCCCTCCCCAAAAAGGAAAAATCATTTTGTGAAAGTAAATTGAAGCGGGGCGGCTTGGGAAATATCCGAGGCCTCTGGATGAGGCACAAGCCTGCCAACACTGTTTGACAGCACTGCCCTGAGCGATCGAGGAGGCGAGGTCCAATTTCCGAAAGCCCGTAGACCCGCTCGGGAGCCCCGCTGGCCTAACACACGCAGGGTGCAATTTATTTACTCTGCCACAGCCCTCTCCTCCCCCCGCCGCCGCCCAGCCTTTTCATTGACACACAGCAGGACTAAGGCTGAGCACGACCCTTGTCTCCCTCCTTGCCGACGCATGTCACTCCAAGTTATGGGGAAAGCAAAGTCCCAGGAGGGACTTTTTGGAAGAGCTGAAGGATGGATGCGACACGTCACTGAAGTTGAAAAGAGCAGTTACTTATAAGCGACGGTGCTTTTCACGGGCCTCCTCTTCTCCAGTCTGGGAAGAGGTAAGGCGTCATTATATGGGGGGCACTGACGGTGTCCATCAGCAGCGAGAGCCTGGAGACTGCTGTCAGTCATGCCGGCGTTCAACACTGCACCTCCCAGCAGAGGAGTATCTACCACACCACCGGCAACCCTGCGTCTGGCAGGATAACGGACAGCTAAACGAGCACCATGACTGGTCCCGTTTTGGTACCTTCTACAGGAGCTGATCCTGCCAGGGCCAGCTTGCACAGCACCAGCAGGTCTGAAGGGGAGGATCGCTAACACAAGGAGAAGACATGCTGCCAGCCCCTGCCTCAGCTCAAGGTTGCAGGCTTGATCTTGCATTTCTATAGCTAACCTCGATATGTCCGGGCTCAAGATGTTAGCCATGAGCAATACAGCTATAAGAGGTCTCAAAAGCAGTTAATAGTGAACGACGCTAGGCCTCTTGGGCCTTTGGCTGGACTTCTTCATGTGGACGTGTGGTAGGATGAATGCAAAAGCTCCTGCAACACTCTTCAGATGGAAAAATAATGTCAAAGTGGGAATGGCACAGTCATAGGAAAACTAGAACAAACAAAGTAAATCCCAAAGACTCCACTCAGTTGTGACAGTGGTTTCACATGGGGGAGCTCCTTTTAAGTTCAGTGAGATGTAGTACTTCAGCGGGCTGTTAAGGAAAATGTAACCTCCAAACTTTCTCAGAAATAAAAACAGCAAAAGGAAGACATTAAAGATTATTCAGTGGGGAGAACAGTCTTTCTCCTCTGTGTATGAAATATGAGAAGGGCACTGAGGGAGAGGTTACCCTTGTCTGCCACGTTGCACAACACAGGACAGGCACAGGGAGCCCTTTCCCAGCTGAAGGCCAAGGAGGCCTTCAAAACCCGCAGACAGAGCAACGTATTAACATCCATCTTAACGTTATCCAGCAAAAACGATGAAAAGACACAAGTGGCTACAAGCCACGTGCAAAATGATATTGCCCCTCATGCACCCTAACTCTCACAGAGGCTAATGGATCACATGCAGGGTTGTGCCCCCCTAAGGTCAAGCAACCAGAGGTGCTCTCACACTGTCCTGATTGACCCTCTTATGTCTGCCAGTAAGCACCTCTTAATGTTAAAGTTTATCAAAGAATGAATCCCCCCGAACAAGGGAAGTGGATTTGTTGTTGTTTATTTCGTACCAGGATCGGTTGCTAGAGTCTGTGAACTGGGAGATGCTACAGTTCAAAAAGGGATTTCACACGTTGGAGAAAACCTCTCATAAATCTGCTGCTGGCTGCAAGAGCCTGCAAAGGGCATAAAAGAAATGCAGGCAGCAATGTGGTCTCCTCCACCCGTGTCCCTGGTCGTAATTGGAGGTTGAAACAGTGAATTAGTATAAAATTAACCCCCCTGTTCATGTTCAGCCACTGAAGAGTTGGAACTTAAACCGTCGCATCTCAAACTGTGTGCAGTGTCCCCCAGGAGCTGCCCTGGCTGCACCCCTCAGAGAGAAGATGCTGATGGGAGGTCAATTCTCTGCACCCCTGGCCAGGGACCAGCTCATGTCCTGTGCACCTGGGGCACGATGGCTTCTCAGCTGGGCAAGAGAGCACACTGTGGGAAAAACGCCATGACAAGAGCAGCACGTGCAAGGTGTCAGGAAGAAGAAGGGGTCGGCTCTGCTGCAAGACCTTCCAATGACTTCTCATGCTCCTTCTCCCCTGACATGCTGCCAAAAGGCTCAGCCCGGCCCCCTTCCTGCTTTTTGGCAGGGAAGAGCCCCTGAGGAAGGGACGCTGGAAAAGGAAAGATGACAACAGCCCAATCAAAAGACAGTTGCCTCCGTGATTTCTGTTCATCCATCCCTGACCTTGAAGCGTCCAGTGTGAACCAGAGCCAGGAAGGGCAACGTGTGAGAGTCCATCTGATCTCCCGCTCATGGGGAAGGTGCTGGCAGCTACCACGCGGGCTGTGGATCCGGCCATCTGCCGCAAACGCGGGGTAGCTCTGTGGAGGCCCAGCTGGCAAACAGACCGGTGGCCGGCCGTCCCCTGAAAGAGTGAGGAAGGTCCGCAGGTTCAGCATGGATGGCCCCAGGAGACCAGGGCATTGCTCGGTCAAGGAGTTTTGTCTGTGCCCATGGGACGTGATGGAGACCAAGCTCATGGGCGACCCAGGTGAGGCGCTTTGCAAATCAGGCAGAACGCTAGATCAGAGGACAAAGCACCATGTTGGCCCTTCTTCTCTTTATGATCTAAAGCCAAGCTGGCTGCTAATGCGAACTACAGAGCTCACTGTCTGATTGCTGTAAGTCACAGAAATGCCTTCCCTGCTTAAGTGGGAGCAGGTGGTGCTGGGGTCCCTGGTATATACAAATGTACTTCTGCAAAGCCTTGACCACTGTTCTCCAAAATTCCTTATGAAGACCTTAGCAACATGGAGAGGGGAAAAGGGCAGGTACTGAATCAATAGCACTGGCCATTTACCACAAACTGCAGGCTGTGGAGGACAAAGGAGAATATATTTGATCCTTTGAGAAGTGGGGCACTTACTGTGTTTCTCTGACATTGGTGCTCAGAGAACGGTGTAGAGGATGATTGCCTAGAAATACATTCGCTAAGCTATTTGCTTAAACTACAGAGTCACTTGGGCACCATCAGACAGAAGGAAAGCCATGAGCTCTTTTGCCAAGAGACTATTGATAACACCCTTGAAGAGAAATCTTAAAGCTCTAAGACCATTTGCTGAGTGTCCTTCTCCACATTAAGTGTGATTATTGTATTTAAGGGGTAAGGACAGTAAGATTTAGGGTCATAGTTAAAAAAACTCCAACTCAATAAAGTCACAAACCCAAAGCTTGAGAAGAGGCACACATATTACCACAAATACTCAAAATATGGCTATTTTACAAATTTTCCATGGTTAAGACCAACTATTTCTTGTTGGCTCTCAGAACAAGAAAATGGCTCTAGCATACACCACCAGAGTGAAAACTCTGCTGAGATGTTCCTCAGTGTGTGCCTGGGGATAGCGGGCAATTTCATCTTCAAGGCTTTAATTCATCCTAAATGACAGATGCACATCCTAAATGTCTTCTAATGAGATGACATTTGTCCGGGTTCTCTTCCTGTAATTCCGTAGCAGTTCAAAGGAGCTGGAACAAGAAAACTGCCCGGGGCTGCCTGCAGATATAGGACAGTGTTTTGAAACCATACAGTGTCCTTTGCTGTTTTGCAGGATGTGTTATTGCTCTGGGTGGTGTATTTTCAGAATATTTATTTACATTTGGAAAAAAGTCCTCTTAGCGGTCCAATCCTACCCCATTTAGAAATACTTCAGTCAGAGCCTCTCAGGGCTTCTTTTAAAGGTTCTGTTGCCTTTCATTTTAGACTATAAAACGTTTATGGATTTTTAGATGTTTCTTGGTGATTAAGCTGCTCCTTCTGGATCCCTGAACCAGTTTTGTCAGAGAAAGCACTTCTGCTGTAGCAGACCAGACAGGAGCCTTGTTTTGGTGGGATCACCGCTTAGGTGTCTTCCCCTCACCCCTTCCAGTACTTACGAGCTATCTTTTAGCTGCAGTATCTTTCCCTGTCTCTCAGAAAAGTGTGTCCTCTTTTCTGTAATTTCCTTTCGCCTCCTACAGAGCATTTCCCAATCTGTCAGCCATTTACAACTCCCTCTCTCTGTCCTCTCTCACCCCTCTCCGCTGTGCTTTTGTCAGTCATTCCTTGTCGTCCCAGGCTCTCTCTGTTCTTCTGCTTCCTTATCTTCTGCTTCCCTCTTCTTCTATCATCACAGAACCACTTTTTTATATCAGATGTGCGTCTGCCTCCTCCTTTACCCTCCGCATGGTGACTATGTCCCAGTACTAACTGACTTACTAGAGTGTGGCAAGACAGGTCTTCTTGTCTTCACTTGGCCTTGTCTGAAATACCATAAATACCTATTGTTTCCTTGGATCAAAGGCGAAGCCACCTCAACATCCCCCAGTCCTCTCCGTGAGTGAGCTGCCCCAGAAGTGAGCTGCAGGCTGGGGCGGGAGGATGCAGCCCTGTCCCTCCTCAGCATGAGGAAGGACCTTCCTGGCCTTGGACCCGAGGGAGAGGGCAAGGAATGAAAGACAGGCTACCCCCTTTCAGGCTTGTCACCTCTGCCTTGTTAATCTTCCTCGCCTTCCCCAGCTTGCCCTGCAGATGCCAGCTATCGCTTCTCTCAGATTGTCCAGCTGATTAGCGTAAACCCAATTGCCCTTAATTGTATTTACCTTGGCGAGCTCGTGCTTCTATTTCAGACGCTGAAGAAGGACTTGCATTCCCAAAAGCTGGGTTGTTTGTCCCAGGTACACTGTTTTGTTTAATGACAGATGCTACCTCCGCCTACATCCCTTCCAGCCTTTTAGGCGAAGACATGCTGGGGTACAATCTACCTCCCTTCCTCCTTGAGACATATCTGCTTTGTCTCCTCTCTTCCAGTCAAAGAGACGCTTTCTCAGAAAGGACAGACTTCTCCCCAATCTTCCTGAAAGCAGCATCCCTGTTTTCTCTCTGCCCCTGGTGGAATTTCCATTGCTGGAAGAGTCCGAACCACAGTCATGAACAACAACGGGTCACCTGCCAGCTCCCTAGAAAACCAGGCAAAGAGTCTCCTTCCAGCTGAGATATGAAGGACCACCTGCTGCCAAATTAGGAGACTACTTCCAAAGTAGTTGGCTGGAATACATCACTGCCAAACATCCCAGTGCTCCCACAGGGTTTGGATGGTCAATGCAATTAGACCACGGCTGGGTTACAATCTGAAAAGTGTGCCCTACCAAAATTACTAGGTGCTGAGGCCACGAAGTCCACAAGACTCATTTTGTGCTCTGCTCTGCGTCTCTCCACTGCGGACTCTGTTATGCTTCTGTTTTCCCTGCCCCTGTTTCCAGCAATAGGGAGACCTTATCTGTACGGAGTGTGGGCCTGCGCAGCTCCTCTTTTTCTCCACAAAGCGTTGGAGCAGGGCAGAGCCCACGGGCAGGCAGAAGACTGAAAGAAGAGTGGGTGAGGGAGGGGATTGCCCTGCGGAAGGGAGTTGCCAGCATCTGAGGGTTGGGGTGTGAGCGAAGGGAGAGGCTGCACCAAGCTCTCCAGCACCAAACGCCCCACGGGTTTTGCTGTGGGATGCAGGTCTCTCAGGAAGGCTTTCACTGCCCGGGTGTAACTGGACCAACTAAGCAGCAGGAACTAGAGAGGGATAAAGAGAAAACTTGCCTTCAGCTGGACTCCTGAACCTTCCCAGCGCAAACCTTTGTCCCAGAGGCTCAGTAAAACCATAATACTTGATGATGCTGTGGCCCTTCTCTTGGTATCGGTATCATGAAAGATTCAAACGGCATTGTCCACCTCCAAAGCTTTTGCAGAATGAATCAGTTTTTCCTACGTGCCTGACTTGACACACATTCCCTGACCACTTGGAGGTCACAAATTTAATTAAACCTCGGTGAATAGTAGCAGACCTCACAGAAATAAAGGCCTTAATCCAATCAAGCCACATTTGTACTCCCTGTATTGCATCAAGCATGGCCAAAGCAGAAGGGACAGACCATGGCGAGCTAGAAGGGCCCCAAGAAGTTCCTCCGTACACTGCCAATTATGGATGATAATGTGATTGTGACACTCGCAGACAATACGAGCAATTTCTCAAACTGGAGGTCCAAGGCTCAGTATTATCACGCCCAGCTAGTGCAAGAAACACAGGAAAGGTCACAGCTAGTTCTTGGACTAAAATGGCAATGGCTTGTGGGAGAGCCATCACTTGTCAGGTGGAGATCAACTTTAACAGCAGCTGGTACAAATCTCTCACCAAAGTCACAGGTTTGCTTTGTATTGGTCAGTTTTGGGGGAATCTCCTTCTCTCTTTTCTGTAAAAGAAAAAAAAAAAGGAAAAGGCAAAAGCAGGCTGTTGCCCTAGGAAGTACTTTTAATGAGCCTGTGCAATACCAATTAATTTTGCATAACGTCTCATGCTGCATTCCACCCCGGAGGAGGCAATGTTTGATGTGTGGGCCAGGTGATTCACTGGTGATCACTGGTGATCAGAGGAGCTGGCTGCAAGTTTTGCCTGAGCTGACAGAAAAGGTTACTGAAATTTTGAGAGGAGGAAAATGTGACAATGTCTTCACAAGCTGGTTGTCTTCAACCCATACCCTGGTCACCATTTGCAGAGTTTTGAAATTTTACCGAGGAAGGGGAATTTCTTTGCTAAAGAATTCAGAGTATCCACCCCAAGTATAGAATTCCTACTAGTCTGATATAGTTAATATTACTTCACTGATCAGATTAAAGAAGATGCAATCTGTAAGTACAATTGTACGGGGCTTTGAGGCATTTTCTGGGTGAGAGGCATGTTGCTAACTGTCAAAATATTAGTAAATTGTGCCTTAACAGTATACAGTTAAGTAATTAAAAAAAACCAAAGCTCTGTAACAGGAGCCAGACAGGTATACAGAGGCAAGAGGTGGTTCCTGATGGTAGGTTCTGGTTAGGAGAAAAGGCGTTGAAGTGCGTAGCAAGTCAATGTTAAAGGATCTTATTGTTAGAGACCTCAAGGGAAGGTAGGAACAAAGAGCTGTGTGCTTCACAGAAGCCTGCATCTACCCCACTAAGAAACGGGACCAGAAAATGGAGTGGGAATTGTTATTACTCCTGGTTATTCAGACTGGGGTAGGAGATACGGAGCACGCTGATGATCCGGCTGTTTAATGCTGTACAGAGAGTAAAAGAGAGTGTTGGTCTCAAAATGTTCGTAATGAAAAAGGAATAATGACATTGGAGGGAAAGCACAACTTCTGCTTCATGTTTTTTTGCAGGTAGAGCTGAAGTTTTGCCTGCTGTGCCTTTCCTTGCGCTGGTGGAGAAGGGGGGGAACATATGAAAATTACTTTCACTGGAATCACTCAGCTTGAAAAATGGGACTTTGAAGAGGAGAAAGTGGGAGAGCGAGCAAACTGTGATGCTTTACAAACCATTTCACATGCCTGACGAGCTGCCATGTGCACCAGGTAGCACCTGCCCATTCTTCTGCCGGGACCTGCTTGGGGAAAGGCTCCTGCGTGGGCCAGCCCGAGCCGATGGCAGCAGTGCTCTGCTCTTGCTGCTCCTCCTCCGGGCTCTCTGCTTACACTTGAGTTCAATAGGCTTTGCCCCTGTGCTCATTCAGCTGATTAAAAGTTTGGGTTTGTTTTTTTTTTTTAAAGCCACCAGCACGTGAGCCACAAGGATTCATTCGTTGTTGCTCAGCCGTGCTGCGAAACGCCGTCTAGAAGTAATTAACTGGGCAACGCTTTGGAAATGTGGAGTAAAAAGATTTTCAGCGGTGTGTGTGTGGAGGCTTACATTATCCCTTTGAAGTGAGGATCTTTTGCTGAGAGGGAGGCATAGCCAGAGAAACAAGCTGGCTTGTTATTTTACAACATCATTCTCCACAGCTGTATGGATAACCACGTAACCTCAGCCTGTTTTTTCCACCTCATTTTAAAAATAACCATAGAAGCGGGACTTTGTTAATGACCGTTTGCTGTGGGAAATTTTTTTTGGGGGGGGAGGGAAGCCTGTCCCCGTTACAAACCCTCCCTGCTAGCTGGCGCCTGCAAAGGGGCAGCCCTGGGAGGTCCGCAGCGCTGGGCGGCGCGGGGCTTTCGGTGTCACTTGCAGAACAGCTGCTCCTTTCCAGCCAGACCTCAAATAATCCTGCAACTTTAACAGGAACCACAAGTTCACGCGAGGGAAAAAGGGTGGAGAGCCAGCAGCTGCTGGGCAGGCCGATTTACATCCAGGCTGCCGGCGCTGAGGGACGTCGGTAATTCCCCCATTGAGGTCTCTCACCCGGCCCGGCATCGACCGCACTGCTCTCTCTGGCCACGGCCACAGGATTAAACGGCACTAAATCTGAACCAACTCTTTAGATAAAACTGCCTTTAAAAGCACAAAGTCTCCTGCCTGGCACCATGACTTAGGCCCGGGTGGCAGGTTCGGTCAGCTTGACCCGAGAAGGTGTCACTCAGCAGGTCGTTTTGCAGTCACCCTTTCTGACAGGGGTCCTGCAGATCAGGGATCCACCAGCGCTGGGAAGCTGGAAGCATTTTAAGATTAAGTGATCCTTCATCTGAAGGAACGACGGGGAATGAAGTGTAAGGCGACTCAGACAAAAAAAGGGGAGCCTTTGGAGAAGGGAGGGATATACCAGGAGCTATGAGGGAGCTGGAGCAAGAGCAGGACCTGTGGGCAATCCTTTACAGAGCAGAGATTATGTGTGAGTGTATGCGTGAAGTCTCCAGGCAAATCAGACGCTGTGTATCCAAGTGTACTGATAGTGCCATGGTGTATTTCGCACGCCTTTAGCAAATTTTGAGCCGAGAGGCACACAACCAGTTGACTTTCTGTTTTGCAACAGGGAATCCAGGCAGCAAATTCAGAGAAGAAAATGGAGTGTGCCCTTCTCACACAGACCTCCATCTCCTATGAGTTGTGTCACACTCACCTGTTGCAGATGGCACATATCTAAAGGCAAGGGCTGCAGAAACTGCTGGGAGAAGGAATTACGGTAATATAAATAATCATTAATAAAAATAATCTCCTGACACTCCCAGCGTCCACCCACTCCAGAGCCACCCAGCCTCTGACATGACTCAGCATCAGCGTTTCAAGCAAAACACAAGCAGTCTTATCATCTGTGGCCCTAAAAGAGGGGGAAAAAAGAGGTCCCTCTGCCTGCCAGTGATTTGGCCCAAACATCCCTGTCCCACCAGCAGCTCCCTGTGACGCACCGCGACAGCAGTGGCTCTGACATGCTGGGAAACCAGGTGGGATTTTTTACTTTGTGGACGATCTTGAGTACCTTTGAAAAAGGGACGATTTGGCATTGAAGCAGCAAGTGGAGTTCATAAAGCAGCTGGAAGGAAAGTGGCATTTATTTGTGAATCTGCGGCTTTAAAGGAGCGTCGCGTTCCTGGTTGAAAGAGCTTGGCTGGGGTGGCGAGTTCAGTGTTGTTTTCAGCCTCTTCTTCGGGTTGCATTTAATTCCGCTGTTGCATGATGTTTCGTGCTATTTTAAGAAACCGTGTGTACTCATCGAAATTATCAGAGAAACATAGATTCTCAGAAGTACCCCTCACCGCAAAAGAACGGGCAAACCTCCTCAAACACCCAGGGCGGGTGGGCTGATCCGCCTCCCCTTCCCGCCAGCTCCTCAGCCCTCTGCCCCTCATATACCCCCCCCATCAATAATCTGCCCGCTTTCGCCGGCAGTGACGCTTATCGCAAAGGGCAGCTCAGTGAACTGGCAGGGACGCGATTCAAAGGTCGTCCGGGGATCCCCGGCCACGGGCCAGCCCGCCCTGAGCCTCCCAGCTGGCCCAGGGGCACGGGGCTGGGAAGCAGCCCCACCGCTGCTCGGGGAGGGAGAAGAATAGGGTAAAGGGAGGGCAGAAAGAGCGAGAAAGAAAACAAAAGAGCGCGAGGCATTTAAATAGAGTTTGGGACGGTTGTTGTGATGGGGCCTGGGCCCTTTTGGGTGCTGTTGCTGACACTTCTAAACAGGCTGATGGTGCTGGGTCGAAAGGATTATGTTCAGTAGTGACTTGCTGTCCCTGCCAGTAGGCACAAACAAATAGCTTATTACATTGAGGCCAATGTTATCGAAATGGCTTTAAAAAAGCAGTCAGCTTTAGTTCCCCCCTGCTCATTAGAAACTGCAGTTAATCACTTGCTGTGAAAAGGTTCACCACCAAGTTGCTTACTCCTCCAGCCCTCCTTTTCTGCCTTGTTCACAAATAAATCCCTTATTCAGCTGCTCCGTCCCCCGCAATCAAGTAATTCCTTATGCCTGCCACCCACTCTGCCTGGATTAACCTCAGGTGGTCACTACATTGCAGGTTTCTTGAAAACCGCTGCCTCTGAGCAACCTCTTTTTGCTTTTTATTCCTAAGCCTGGGTTTTAAAAATCCCTATGTGTATCTTGAACCAGCAAGACTTTTTCCCCTCAGGTTCTGCTAGTGGTTTAATAGCCTCTTGTTTCTCTTAAGTCCCGGTGCTAACAGTACTCAGCCTTACTGGCGCTGGATGTGCGGAGAGCGCTGAGGGGAAGCAGCAACTGCTGGCTCCCCAGCCGTGCCGGACACCTTCTCCGCTGGCTGCTGGCTCCGACAGCGTGGGCAGCCAGGGTTGCTTTCTCAAAACCCCGTGCTTGGTGCCACCCGCCAGAGCTCCCGCGGCACCAGAGCCCAGATGTGCCTCGCACCCGCTGCCTGCCACCCCATAGCCACAGCTAGCGCGGTACCGTCCTGGGGCGGTAGCAGAGATTGCTCTGGCCAGAAAAGTAGGTCTTCATTTACAACCTATTAATTGGTCAGCTGCTCTGGCCACAGCTCCCTTCATGGAGAATTTTTGGGGGCTTCCTAATCATTTATGATTTAGCTTCCTAATGCTCGGTGTCCAACACTTGCTTCGTGGAGAAGGTGATGGCTGTGAGTCCGGAGCGAGACACAGCTGGCTGTGAGGGAGGAGGAATAGCTCAGCCCGCACTCACAGCCAGCTGTCCATGTTGGCTAACTCAACACATAGCATGGCTGGTACAGAAAAGCGGTGCTAGGCTTTTGAATGGAGACAGAGGCCAGGGAGACTGGCTTATAATATGTTAGTGCTGCCTGATGTCAAGTGATGGTGCTGGTGTCCAGCGCAGGGACATTTTGATCACCTCTCTGGTCTACCTGGTTGTTTGTCAAAAGCACCAAGACAATGACTGAAGAATGAAGGAAGTAATGCTCTGGCCCTAATATGCTGCTATTGTTAGCACAGTAGTTCAAAGCTCCGGCTGAAATAAAAAGACTTTCCTTCTGCAAGGTGCTATAGACAACTTTGCAAGGAATCGCTGTTCCTCCAGACGGTGTTCAGTGTAAGCAGGCAGGGTGAGCTTCCACACCTCACCAGGTATCCACAGATACAGAGAAACCTCTGACTGGATTTCCAGAAAACCCCAGAGTCTCATTCTCACTGATTACAGGAAAGAAAACTAGATCAGAGGGAAACATTAGAAATGCCTTTAAACGGAGAAACCAGTGAGATGCTCACATTCACCGAAGAGGCAGTAACGTTTTGTGGGAGCGCAGGGAATCTGTTTCGCACAGCAAAGTCTCAGCTACTGGGATGTGATTTTATTGGTGTCACCATGCATTGTGTTACTGTCTGCAGACCCCCCGGCATGCAACGGCAATGCCTGCAGAGGCTTGGCTGCAAATGGCAGTGCCGCTTTCGCTGAATCCCAGTGACACTGGAGAACAGGAAGGTGTTCTGTGTCCCTACCAGCCATCCTCTGGGATGACTATGGTGTGTGCTTCTGCTTACCTACAAGCCAGCTAGCAGAGGTGCCAGGAAAACGTAGCCGCTCTGTTACCTGTGCCTCTGGTTTGCAATGGTTTTCCGAATTTGCAGAGCCCCTCTGATGTCCTCTGCTGGAGCCTCAGTTGTCGCAGCAGTGAAATTCAGCCTCCAAGCTCAGCTGCCTTGCAGGCAGTACACGAACCCGCTGGGGCTCAGCCATGGGCCTCACCCAGGGCTTTGGCCAGACCCCGAGAAGGGAGGCGGAAGCGAGACCCTGCAGCACCCTCAGCGTGGCGACCGTCCCACCTGGCCCCTGGCGCCTCGGGCACCACATAAAGCACAGGGGAGAGTGCCCAGGCAGCTGGGATGCAAGGTCCACCCCCAGGGCAGAGGGGCTTCAGGGACAGGGACTGATTTTCTGCTGCATCTTTTGGCTGCTTCTGAAGGCGCCGC
>NW_010515167.1:0-9581 GCF_000687285.1 Phaethon lepturus | reverse complement strand
TTTGATTGGCAATAAATTAAACTAATTTCACCAGGCTGAGTCTGTTTTGCCTGTGACAGTAATTGGTGAACGATCTCTCCCTGTCCTTACCTTGACCCACAAGTTTCTTGTCATACTTCCTCTCCCCCGCCCAGCTGAGGGGCACCTGGCACCTAGCCAGGGTCAGCCCACCGCACCCTGAGATCACCCGCAGGAGTGTCTGGGGTTGTGAAGTCCAGAAAATTTCCACGCAATCCAGAACTGCTCCAGGGACCTGACGTGATCTTCACCCTCATTCAAACTCTTCTTTACATCCACATCTTCCAGGCACCACATCGCGAAGCGAGGACGTGAGTGCACCGCAGTAGAGGCCACAGATGGTCAAGAGGTGTGCTTGGTGCTGGGTTCCTCCACTGGGAAGGTTGTTCCCCACCCGCTCGGTGCAGGGTGGGCTCTCCATCAACCAGATGTTCCCACGAGCAAGGCAACACTGCTATCTACAGATGATTTAGCAACATGTTGCTGGGCACAAGGCTAGTGTCTCTCTCCATTTGCATACAGCTCTGCATATCTTGGCGGTTTGCTGTTAATAACAAACAATAAAAGGATCTCTGCCATGCGTATGTACTTTCATGTCCCAGGTAGCCTGAGTGTGAATGCCTAATGCCTTCCTGATTATTATTCGCTTAGTATTCAATAGTTCAAAAAAATAAAAAGTCCTATAGTTAGAGAATGAGATAGGACTGTTTAATTTCAGGCCATTATCTCCTGGTAATTGCTGGAAGAATTTAATTCTGTGCCAGTGCAATGGAAAAAAATCAATTTTTTCCCCCCTTTATGGGGGAAAAAAAAAAAAAAAAAGAAGAGCCTGCTTTTCTCCAAGGGGTTCAGGTCTTTCAGGCCATGGCTGGGATCAAGAGCCGTGTCTGCTTTATCAAATCTGCATTTCATTTCCAGCATGCACCCAAGCCGCATGTAAATTATAATGAGAAAAGAGGAAAAAACAAAGAGATAGAGCTCAGGAGATGGGAAATGATAATGAAATCAAATGAACTCAGGGCCTTTGAAGACTAACAGAGCCACAGACAGACAGATATGTACATAGTGACAAAGATAGAGGCAAGCAAGAGACACACATGAAGAGACAGCCAGCAAGGCAGACAGATGGAGAGAGACAAAATTGGAGACTTGCACCCACAACATGCACAAGGACAAAACATGTCAGTGAGCCTGGAGGGATCTCTGCTTCATACAGACCCCTCAAGCCATTCATCTGGTGTGTGCAACTTCCAGGAGGCTCCTGCTGCCAGTTTTTCCTGCATCTCCCAGTCCTGCCATGCTGCTTCAGAAGTCCCAAGGGTGTGTGGTGAAACCTGGCAGCATTTTCCCTATTGAAAGGACCCCTTCCAATCTACAGTCTTACACCTCCATCCTTCCTAGTGCAGCCCAGACATGGAGCTCAGCATGTCGGAAGTGTGTGCCCATTGTACGAGCTGACTTGGGGGCTGGTGACCCTGGGAGAGAGGAAGGGGGAAAGGTCCCAGTAAACTGCTGCTTCCCAGTCACCTGCTTGAAGGAAAAATGGTTCATCCCTCCACTGAGGTCAAGACCGAGCCTGGGACATGAAAGAGAACTAACCCCAGAGACCCCACTTGCCCAGTTGGAGATGTGGACCTGGGGTTCTACTGCTGGGTGTAACATAAACATGGAGACAACTTTTCACTTCTGCTGGGTGCTGAGATTTGGGTCATGTCTTGTTAATGAGAGGTCTGGCAGGGATTTCAGAGAACCTCAGTGGTGGTGGGGCGGGAGAAGGTTTGCTGCTCTGGCTGTCACTGTTCTGCTTCCCCTCCAAACCCTGTTGCAAGCAGAGGGCTGAGCCCTGGGGACCATCATTCTTCCAAGCCCAACTGGCCAGTGACACATTAAAGAGCAGCTAGGACCCCACCACCATGAGCAAAATTTGGAGACCTTGCTCCAGTAACTCCTACTTAGTGAGGCAAAAAGCCTGACTCTTGCCCTCTGTGAATCATATCTGCACAGCACAGGGACAGATTCTGTACCCCGAGAGGGTGAAGACTGGCTGCTCTGGGTGCCTCGATCCACCAGCACCAGCAAGACTCCATGAGGTCAATTTTCTTGAGTTTTGGGGAGCTTCAATTCATCAGCTACCTCCTGGATCAGTTACTCCAGCGGTTTATTCCCTTTGTTTCTGGAAACATGTGCTTTATTCCTAGGGACAAAGGGAAACAGAAGGAAGAAAGGAGAAGGCTGAACCTTCAAACAGCCCCACTACCTAAACCAAAATATCTTGAGAACAGCCAGACAAATGCCAGCAAGTCCTGGTGCCACACGAAAGGTAATTTCCCAGCTGCCTGCGAAAAGCACCTGTTCTTGCTTGAGTACCTTCTGAATCACTCATGATGAATGCAACTCATTATAAATTGTTAAGGACTAGTTTAGTCATGGATAATTATTATCATTGTGATTACCAGATCAACCAACAACCAGTGTCATTGGACAAAGAGCACGGTGCTGGGAATGGAAAAAGACCTCTCCCAGCTCCTCTCACAGAAGACAGCAGCAGCATCTCAGCAGCATCAGAGAGTGGGCTGAGAAGCACACCGCTGCTCAGGCTGGTGGTAAGAGGCAGGCAGGGAGCAGGTGGAGGTGACTGCTTCCTCTTCCTCTCGGTGCAGGAGATTGGGATGCCGGTGGCCACTTCTCTCTGTCCTTGCTGGACGCTGTCTGGATGGGGATCTCCGAGGCTCATCCTCTCCTGGACTCTGCAGGGGATTCCCTGGGGGATGAAGGTAAGAAACCTGCTCCTGGGGATGCTGGATGTGGTGTGGGAGTCCGGGGAGGTCAGGATGCCAGGGGCTGGAGAGCAGCACGTGGGCAGGAAGGCAGTCAGGCAGTCTGCATGCCCTGTCTTCTAAAACGGAGATGAGCTAGAATGGAGACATTTGTAGGTCCCAGAAAAACTCCACCCACACAAAGGGTGATGCCCTGCTGGGACCCAGGTGCCTGAAACCAGGAGATTTCACACCGCTCCAGAACAAGTGCAAAATCTGCACTTTTCACTCTGGCGCAAATGGCTTTGGGCCAGTGGGAAACGATGCCTGCAGCAGTTTTCTGGAATGTGCTACCAAAATCCCAGGATAGGGCAGACTGTGCCTTTCATCAGGCCCCTTGGTGCTCTGCAGATCCCGTGAGCGCCAGACTAGCACCAATGGGGTCTAAATTTGCACAAGAAAATTTGAAAATCCTTCAGAACTTGCTAAATTCTCTTGGCTCTAATGAAACCAATGCAGGAAAAGCAGGGTAAAAAAAAAAAAAGGATAAAGGAAGAAGAAGCCAGAGATTGATTCTTACCTCATATCATTAAAAAATAAATTGCTGTAGCGCTATAACATAAAGTAAGAATCAATCTTATTTTTTAACACCAGAAATAACCTAATGAAATACAAGATTGATTCAGAATATGGGCTTCTTGGTGGAGCCCCTGTGGGAATTGATTACAAAATTGAATGTCTCAGAGCTGATAAGATGAATTTGGAATAAATCTTACTTTTAACTACTCCCTTTTTATGCTCATAAAAAAAAAGAAAGATTGATTCCAATCAAAACTTCTTCTAAAAAGTGAGACAGTTTCGATTTGTCGAGGCAGTTTTTCAACAGAACAGCACTGAACTTCAGAGCCAATCTCACCCCTAGTTATGTGTTCCCCAGGGAGGAAAAATACGAGGCACAATATTTCTGATTTACAGCTCAAAATGAGACAGTAATGATCATAATAATCAGGACAAGAAGAAGGAGAGAGCCTCAAGTGGATGGCAGCTCTCTCGACTGATGATGCCAAGGGAGGCAGTGGTTTGGAGACCAAAGGTGGAGGAGCGGCTCCCCTTCTGCTGCACTGCAGGGGACTGCTGAGGACACCTCATGTTCTGCAAACTCTGGGGTCTAACATGTGTCTGGTTATATGGCAAAAAAATCCCACTGGGAGTCCCACCAGCTTTCCAGGGCTGCACCTCCAGCCCTACAAGCATCTTCTGCCTGGACCACAGTGGCAGCAACCCCTGAGAGCCTCCTGCACTCATGCGTAGGAAATGAGTGAGTTTCCAGCCTCAGCTCAGTCATAGCCAGTTTAATCCCATCACACCACAACTTGCCCTGCTGATTCCCTGGGATTGAGGTTGCCCAAGCTCCCTGGGCTCGTCAGGCTTTGCTTTCCAGACTGGCTGTGATAATTTCCATACCCTCATTTCTAATTACACTTCATGTCTTTGATCCCATGAGCAGCAGTGCTGGTCTTATCAAAAAATGAGGCAAAGTGTTCATTCAATCTTGGGCCCCACTCTGTGCTTTCTTTAATCTCTCTCTCCCCATTGCTGCTTTCCAGAAGGCAGTTCCAGGACTCTTGTTGGTTGGGTAGTTTCTTCTCATCTCCAGGTTATATTTATTCATGGCCCATTTATGCATGTTTTTTCCAGTGCCAATATTTTATTTCAGCTTCAATTGCTCTCCCTTCCATCTGGGCATCTCTGCAACATGGCGATTTGCTCCCATCTCTTCCACCGAGTGCTTCTGCACCAGAAAAGATCTCATAAGGGATTTTTTTTTTTTTTTTTCACTTTCTGGAAGAAATGCTATTCTGATCTCCAACTTGTGTCTGTTTTTCATCCGCTGAAGATAATATGAAGACTGTCTATCTCTTTCTGTCTTTCTTTTTCTCTTTCTCTCTCTCTTTCCTTCCTTCCTTCCAATCCTCCAAAAAGGAAATTCAAAGGGAACATCATCCAGAGGACCTTCTGCCCCAGTCGGAGCAATTTTTTTCCACACAACTCATTTAGGTGCACTGGGACTGCTCACAAAAGCAGTCTGTGCCTGTCTTTCCCACAGTTGCACAGCCAGGACCACTTGGACACAGCCACATCTCTGCAGCGTGTGAATCTCAGACAACTCCCTCCCTCCTTCGCCTGGATCTCACACGTTCCCAGCAAAGGGCTGTGGCCTCTTCCTCCTCCAGGACCCACATACCAGACCCAGCTGGGTTGGGGATCCGAGATGAGACATCTTGCCTCTGACATATGGGGTCCTGGAGAGACAGTGGTCCCAGCGCGACGCTGCAGCTGGGGATGTACCACATAGCATGGCCGGGTGTTCAAAGGCGCCTGCAAGCAGACACACAGCCCCAGCTGTGCCGAGCACGGGGACTTCTTCCCCGTCACGCGCCCAGGCACGCCAGATGTGCTCCTGACGTCCTCATGCGCTGTGACGCATGGGGAAGACAAGGGAGCTGCAGGCACCCGCTTGATGCTCTCCCCACATTTGAGAGAGCCTTCAGCATGCCACCATGGTCCACACAACCCCCAAGGCATGGCACAGGTGGAAAGCTGTTTTCATCCTCTCTTTCCTCTCCTTGGAAACCTGGCTGTGATTTCAAAGGGGCTGCAGGCTGAATTCAGCAATCAGGACCCTCCTGGTTCCTGCAGCCAGGGAGGCAGCTAGTTGGTCTGGATGAAGAGCAATTTCATTCTGTTATCCCAGCAAAATCTGGTCTGCATTAAAAATAACAAAAACTCTCCCAAACCCACTGTGTTTAAATAACGTTAAAGATCTGACTGAAAACATCGAAAGCAAATTCCAAGCTCTAATGAAGAAGGATTGTCTGGCATGGTAATAATAATAATAAACTCGGTGCACATATGTATGTATGCATGTATATATAGAAAGAGAATTTCATCTGAGGAGCTGAGAGCCCTGTAATTAGTTAGGTCTCATGGCCACACTGGGAAGCGCAGCAGGTAAGTGCTCTTCATCTGTTGTCTTCAGCTTGGTAAAGGCAGGCACAGAGAAAAGAGATGTCCCAGAGGAGAAGGGGAAAAGCAGGTTGCTTCCCACTCCATCCTTGCCCCATCTGCAGCCCTGGGATGATTACTGGGCAAGGGCTCTGGTTTTCAGCCCCAGCTTTGTGGTGGAATGAAGGAGACCTGTGGCAGGAAGCCACTGCCAGGTCCTGGTCCAGTAGAGACATGATGTCCGGAGTCAAGAGGCTGTTTTGCAGCTATGAGACAAAGGTGAGCTACCGAGACTCACCAGTATGGATTAGAAGCCTTGGGGTCAATCAGAAATGAAAAGTGTAGGGGAGACACCATGTCCATTAACCTCAGGAGAGGGCAGGAGAGGTGGCAGGAGACCATGTGGAGGGCTAACCCCACACAGGTCCTCAGGGACCTGAGCATCCCAGCTCCCAGACCTTGCAGCAAGGAGCTGTCCTGGTCCCATAGGGCATCTGTGAGATTGTCCTTCCATGCTGTGGGCTTGTTCGGCAGCTTTTTCACTGACTCAGGTGATAATGCTCCCAGCCCTCCCCTGGGGAACCCTGTTCAGCGGTTTCTATAATACTCCTCCGCTTCATTATGCTTAACAGATCCTCCTCTGCCTTCCCATTCATGTCCTTCAGATACCTGTGTGCTGATGAGAGAGGAAGGAAGGAAGAAAAGAGCATCTTCTACTTCCTACCTGTGCAGGTAGTTGCACAGTGAGAGCTGGAAGAATGACGTTGATGAACCACAAGATGCAGGATCATGCAAAGCTTAGCAAGTGCCCAGACACCATGATGAAGGGTGTGGGGTGGGCACTGAAGTGGCCAGGGATACTGGATGGTGGGTGAATCCCTAACCTGGTGAATCCCAGGGCACTTGTGTGCAGAGCAGTTCCTGAAGATTCAGCTACGAGACATCAGACCCCAGTTTGTCCCCACTGCATCAAGAGGTTTTCATAGCAGAGACTGCCCCAGACACACTGGCAGACAACTGGTCAGCTTGCAGTCATGTCTGTCTTGGTCTCCCTGTGAAAATCCTTCCTCAGTTCTCTGAGCTGAGCTCACTTTACAGTCTCTGATCATGTGAGGACTTCTCCCAAGTGCAAATCTGGACAGACAACTAAGCAAGCAGAGAGATATGTACTTGCAGTCACCTCGGTCTGCTCCCAGGGCCCCCATGGCCCTGTTAATCACCTGGGCTTGCTTACGCTGTGCAATTTGCATGGTAATTATATTTAACAAGAACAGCAATAAAGGAAATAGAAAGTGTAATGTTGTTATCAAGGCATAATTATTCCTGAACAATTCGGTGATTACAGTTTGCTGTAGTTGGAACTAATTGTCACCAGCCTTCTTTGGTGTGACACGCTCCTTCTCACTTCTGCATCATCAGCCCCACGGTGTCTCCAGCCTATGGCTCCTGGACCTCTCCAGCCACCAAGAGGGTTTAGACACCCAGTTATGATGCTTCGAGGCACCTGGATTTGCAGCTAGCTGAACAGGTCTGTGGAAACGAGTATGATAAGCAAGTCCTTCCAACCTCTTAGCTCCTTTGCAGGGTCTCTGCCATGTGTACGGAGAGCTCAGGGCTGCATGGTGTGTGCTTGGCCAGAGCAGCAGGGGAGCCGGGGGAGAGGATGGCTCCCCCAAGGGCATCCCTGCAGGAGGGTGCAGCTAGGCACTGAGGCATCTCAGTCCAGCTGTGGGAGGGTGGGAGACACAGCACCTCCCAGCATCGCCTTGGGGACCCCAGCTGCCAAATCTTCAGCTCACCACCTCAGAGAGGTACATTACGCTTCCTGCTGCGCAAGGCCTGGCTGGCTAAAACGTGAGGTGCCTGTGTAGCTCCCCTCAAGGCTTGGGGTGTACGCTGAGATTTCAGCCACTGGTGAGGGTCTACCTGGTCCCACAGCCCCCTTGCACCAGCCAGCCTGGTGTCACCGCCGCGCATGCATTTCCCCCACAGCCGGCTCCAGGGAGAGGGTGTGAGGAAGGGCAGAGCTGTGATGCAGTGCAAAATCTCTGTCCTTCCTTTCTACTGCAAAAAAAAGACAGGGATCCATTCGGATAAAATCAAGCCCCCTCCTCCACAGCCCACCCAACACACAGGCTTCCTGCATGGTGGAGAGCTGTGCTCTCAAATTTCCCCATGCAGACATAGGGAAAACAGGAAAATGCTGTCCCTGTCCTCCTCTGAGCTCAGGGAGAGGCCAGCAAGCTGCCTGTCCGATAAGAGTCACCGAAGCCTGATGCTGAGATCCCGTGAGGCTACAGCCTCTCTGGCTGCCGCATGGCCCCACCGCCAGAGCCCCAACTGTGCCGCGGCCAAAGCAAAGGGGAGATGAAAACCCACAAGAGTAGACCATTGACCTGCAAGAGTAGGGCCATTGCTCAACTGCCATTTTGCTGCTGTGCAACACCACTCCCACCCCAGCCATGGCCCGCGTGTGAGCTGCTTGTGCTCGTCCTGGTGAAATAAGTGTGCCAGATCTCAGCCAAGGTGCTGTTGCAGAGTGGGTACCCACACACATACACCCAGCATTTGCTTGCTGCAAATATCACACAGGGGGAGAGGAGGGGCTGCACAACTGCACTGGGATCCTTGCAAGCTGAGGAAGAGCTTGGCTCAGCTCTTTTTCTTTGAGACTCCCAGGACGGTGTCTGCACGTTTGCTAGTGGATTTCTGGGTGCATACAGAAGACAGACTGGTTTTCTCCAGCTCAGGGCATTAAATCTTGTTGTCCTTGTGTACTAGTTCATTGCTTACAGTCCCAAGAAAGGTGAGAAAGGCCTCTGCAGCTGGGATTTAACTTTTCATATGGATACACAGGGACCTCATGTTCAGGGCTCTGAGTCCAGCTTTATCTTCTCAGCTCAAAACACTTGTAGCTGGTGCAAGGAACTCTCAGAAATCCATCAGTCCTCTGAAACCTAAAAAAGGAGGAGAAAAAAACAGCTGCCCTGTGACGTATAGCTGCTTTGCTACCCAAAATGTCCCTGAAAACATCAGGCAAGGAATTCACTGGAGGCAGTGTGCTTTGTAAATCACAGAGCACATCAGCGTTCAAGTGTTTGTTGGTGGCTAAATTGGATCATTCAACGAAGGAAGATGTGGGATAGGGAGGCAGGAAGGGTTGCAAGGTGCTGTCTGCAAAGCACAGGAGTGTGACAGAAGTGTTTCCAGGGAGAAGATGTGGGAGGAGGTGAGCACGGGAGAGGCTGTGGTCCATTGAACAGACCAAAGCTGGCAAAGCCTCAGGCTGGGAAAGTCATGCAGGGAACAGGCAGGCAAGATTGTCTCTCCTTCTCCCTCACCCATCCAAAACAGAGCTTGCAAACACAGTGGAGTGCCAGTCTGCAGCCCATGGATGGGCACTCCAGAGCAGATCCAAACCAGACAGGCTCTGGTGGGAACAGATCCCACTGCAGCACTGAATCCACGCCTGTGCATGAGCCCACAGCAGGCTGCACTCTCTGCCTGTGCTGGGACCCTTCAGACCCCACTTAGGAGATGCTCTGCAAGGGAAGATCCTGCATGGTCCTGTGCATTAGCAAAGGTCTGGATCCTGTTCATGCAGCGTGAAGGGATCAGGCGTGGGAGAGATCATGGTGCAGGAGCCCAGAACCAGCAGATCTCCCAACCCCGTCCCCCTAAGCATGGCTCTCGTACCCAGCAACGCATGCAGAAAGCATCGGTAGTTGGTGGATGTCAGCTCAGCCTCAGCCCTCCAATGTGTCAGCTGCTTCAGTACAGGGGATGCAGCCTTAAAAAGGG
>NW_010515166.1:1246-4619 GCF_000687285.1 Phaethon lepturus | reverse complement strand
GCACAGAGCCGCCCCGGCGCAGGGTGCCGGGCTCGCCGCCGTGAGCGTCCCAGCCCACGCTGGGGGATTTCGCTGGACGTGACTGATAGCTGGCGAGGGAAGCTGTGAAGGAAAGGTAAATCAGAGTGCCCGACTTCATCTCACGGCGCTATATACAGAGGGAGAGATCTGTATATACCTTCCCAACAAGAAGCATGGGTGTTTGTTATTTTCTAATCTCTGCTCCATGTCCGTGGCGCTTACAGAGCCCGGAGCGGTCTCTAGCGTGTCGGCAGATAAATTCCCCGATTGTCCCTGCTCCAAAGTGGGGACCTGGAACTCGTGGCTACCTCGGGGGACCATGTCGGGACGCACCAGACGGGATTACAGAGAGGGCTTTTCTTCTGGGTGCGGGAGCTGGAAGTTTGTCTGCATTTCTCTTCTTGCGCCACATCTCCAAGGAGGTTTTCACTTTCTGAGAAGGATGTTACCCACTGAGCTATTCATAGTAGTTAAATGAGAAAAGGGGTTAATAAAATACATGCTAGAAAAAAAGAAAATAAGATTAGAAGGACTGATGTTTTGGCTGTGAGGCCTTCTGTGGGCTGCGGAGGAAGGGGGGAAAAAAGGAACAAGATTATTATTTTCTTTTCTCTAGCTCAAAGAACTTCATGGCCAGAATGGCACCGCTAATCCAATTTTCTTTCTAACAAGTATTTTATCAACACCTCTTTCTTTCCACCCCGCTCTATTCTCCTTCCCCCAGTCTCTACGCTGACATAGGATTAGTTGTATTAAAATTCAAGTTTCGACTACACGGTGTCTCCGCTCTGCAGAAGCATTCGCGGGGCGCGCAGGAGCTGGAGACGCCTGCGACTGCGCGCGTCTCCCCCCGCACACGCGTGCCCGTGTACGCACAGGCGTTGCGCTTTTTGGCACCTGGTTTTCCCTCGCCAACCACAGAAAAGTATCTTTTATAGCCGTTCAGCGCCGTTTGGCAGAGGATCAGATAGCAGCTCCACTGAAAGCAAACAGCCGCCTTTCCGAGGGAGTAAATATTTCGCAACGTGTTACTTCAGTGTTATTTATTATGAACATATTTTCCCTTTTATCCGGGGATTCGCCAACTCCTTGGAGTCACAAAACCTCGCCGCAGCCTCGCGAAGGGCGGCTGCGCCTCTCCTCCCCCCCGCCCCGTCGGAGGGGACCCAGGGAGGTTTGGCCCAGCCCCGGCTCCCCTCCGGGAGAGGAGGATGTTTTGCAGGAGCCTGGGATCACCCCCTGCTCTTTTAAAGGCAAGGGGCACCTGAGACGGGAGATTCGGTTTACGTGGCGGGTCACGTATCAGAAGGAGGAGAACTTGCAGTAGGACCAGTCTGCCCCAGTAGACGCATGGCACAGCGTCCCGGGCGGCTGTTGGGGCAATACATTAGAGGAATGGGTAAAAGACGGGGAGGGGAGTTGTGCGCCCTCGTTATCTGCCTTCTCTCTTAAACCTGATGGAGGAAAAGGGAAGATCTGATGAAGTGGAAGGTGCTGGAGGAGGAGTGGGTGGGGGAGCCATCCAGACCCGGCAGAGGGCCATTTATCTTGGGTGGGGGAGAAAATGAATCAAAGCCTTAAAAGAACCTTTTAATGAAGATTGATCTTCATTAGCCTGTGACTCCTGTCTGGCTGCGGGAAACTGCTGCTACCCCGAGCCCCCCTTCATGGACGTGGGATGGGGCTGGTGAGAGGTCCTGCAGCTCCAGGCACTACTCCGCTGAATACGCGGTCTTTCGGTGGCACCATTTTTCCCCTCTTTCAAGGGCTAAGGAAGCTGGTCCCCTCCCTGCAAGGTTTGCCCGGGTGAGGGAGGACCTGGGTAGGGCTGTGAGCGCAGCAGCCGCTCCCAGGGGTGTGGGCACGGCACAGCCTTCTCCCGGGTCAGTCCCAGACCCCCGGGAGGAAAAAAGCCCCGTGCGTTTTTCAGGGGCTCAGTGCAGGGAGCGGAGCAGCACAGCGGTGTGTGCTTGGCCACCTCCACTGCTTTGCAGAGGGGACTTTTTGGAACAAAGTGATCTTCTCTACAATATTTGAGTCCGTTCTTTGATATAAGGAGCTAAGGGAAAAAAAAAGTCATAGTGCAAGAGGGTGCGTGGCTGCAGGCAGCCTCATCCTACGGGATGGGGCTCAGCCCTCCATGGGGCGAGCCCGTGCTCCCCACGCCAGAGCCGGCTGGGGTTCCCGGCGGCCGAGGAGGCTCCCCAGGAGCTGGGCTGTGCCCCGACTGTCTCCGGGCAGGCTGTTTAGCAGGAGCGTTGTTGCAGAAGCAACGAGAACTTGAAAGTGTTCTTTCTTCCTTCATTACCTCCTTACATTACCTCCCTCCTGCCTGAGTATCCAGGTGCTGATAATTGGCCAAACATCAGAGCAGCTGGAGCGGGAGCAAGTGGCTCAGCCCCGTCCTCACCGCCACAATTTGGGATTTGGGATTTCTGCTTAGCCTGGAATTAGCTGAGCTGGGAATCCTCCTGGTCCTCCTGGGTTCATGCAGGAAGGGCTCTGGAGGTAGAGGAGCAATGACCCACAGTGGCTCGCTGTACGAGGAAGCCATCTCGGGGTGTTTTTGTTTCTAATCCTTCTTGGCACTTGTCTTCACTAGAAAATTAGAATGTGTTGGAACATGACTTTGCTTCAGCATATTAATTACTAGGATGATTAAGATAGGTCAGCAGTTAAGTGCAGACGGGCACAGTCATGCTCAACGTAACATCAGGTGATGGGAGTTAATCCTGCGATTCCAATAAGATTCACTCAGGACCAGACGGTGTAGTTACAATTAAATGACATTTTTTAGTCAAATTTAGATTTTGATGGGAAATCAAACTTTCTCCAAACAGAGAGGAGTTTCTAATTCATGCCTTCGTCTTTTTTTTTCCCCCCCCTCCATGGCAAAGCTGAAACTCCAGGGCCAACTTCAGCCAAAATCCAGAATGTGTAAATTCTGAAACACAGCAGCAATCCGTAGCAGATGTCGTTGTGTGGGATGCCTGGCCCTGCCATTTCCCAGCCTCACATGTGCTCCTCTGCACCCCCACGTGCTTCTTGTCCAAGCACGAAGCCCAGCCTTTCATGGGAGATGCAGTCTAGGTCTACGGAAAAGCGCAGAGCGTGAGACGTAGGAACTACAGCTCCCATGTTGTATTGCAATTGAAAAAAAAAAGCACCTATTTGTTTGCAATGTAGGGTTTATCAGGATTTTTTAAAAGTCGGATCAGTTTTCTTTAGAAAACCCTTCCTGCCAGTCCTTCTGCAACTGGTTTGATGCACAAACCAGTGCATTTGATGACCAGCAGGACCCCATTTAACCAGTAAATGACGACCCGGTCCAGGCTGCGGCAGCACGAGCATC
>NW_010515166.1:0-1215 GCF_000687285.1 Phaethon lepturus | reverse complement strand
GCCCCCCGCGGGTGCATCGGCAGCCAGCCGTGCCCTCCCTCGCTCCGCAAGGCTCAGCGATCCACATCTCGCTGCACGGCTCTCGGAGGTTTCCTCATCCCAGACGTGGCATTTGATGTCCTCAGCTGGTGTCACGTCTCTCACCAGACCCGAGCCCGCTCCACGGCCGCCCCTCGCAGGGCATGGCTCCCACGGGCGCGCCCCTTTGCATCCCGTGGAGGCTGTCATTAGCGTTTCTCAATCAACGCTTTCTCGTTAGTGACTGGGGCCAGTGGGAGCTTTGAATGAAGGTGGAGCCAAGCCAGAAAAAGATCCTCTCCTGAAAAATTATAATGAAAGCAATAATGGTTGGGTCCTTGAGCAATGCCTGCGTATGACAATCGTTGTCTGGAGGCTACCTTAATTACGAAACTGTTCTCAGCCTCAGGCTTCACGGTCTCGGTGCCTTTACTCTCTCTTGAGCAATATTTTATTGCTATTGTCCTCAACCTCTTTCATATTAAGTTCAGAGCATCTGAAAGTTATATGGAATATATGTTTGTTTTCTATTCTGTTTGCGCAAATTTCTTGGTTTGTTGGTTTGTTTGTTGTATCAGTATCTGAAAGCCGAAAGCTGGGATTATCTAAACGATTATAGGAGAATTAGGCACCCAAAGCCAATTGATTTTTCACTGTGAGTTAGCCAAGTGCATTTGGAGGGCTGGAGACTTTGGTTTGCGCTCATGGTTTCAGGTCTCCTTTGTACCTTCTCGATAAAGAGTCCTCAGCACTTCTCAGATGGCCTTAAAAAAGTGCCGAAGCAGCAGCAGTCAGTAGGAAACTGCAGGTACGAGGAGGTAGACGTGGCCCTGAGACATTAAACTGCCTTTGAAAATCTCCTTCTGACTCCCTTAGGCTCTTTTGAAAACGCCACTCTAAGTTACCATCAATTTCGATAATTAAGCGCTGATTTAATTTTAGAGTAACAATAATTGTCAACATTTTCCAACCCAAGCACCTTAAATTAGACACGCAGATCCAAACGTTGGCACGGGATCAAAGCGAAGCGGTGCGATTTTTCGGAGATGCTGAGCACACGCAGCGCTCGCTCGATGGTGGTGTAGGTTGTGCTCGGGACTTCAGAAAGCCAGGCCGTTTGGACTTGATCCCCCGCCAAACTCGGCGTGCTCAACATGCGTTTCAACACTTTGCTTTAGGCACCTCAGATTAAAAAAA
>NW_010515165.1:0-2933 GCF_000687285.1 Phaethon lepturus | reverse complement strand
GCGCTGCCCCGGGTGACTGGGCTACAGAAGCAACTGTGTTCATCGCAAATATCCCCGGTGATGCGGGGACAAGGCTAGTGAATTAGTCAAATTACTTGAATCTCCCCAGTGGTGCACAGAGATTCAATCTCAGCATGGCATTAAATCAACTCAGTGACATAGATCAAAGGATACTGCTTTAATCACCTCGTTAGGCCACAGACATCATTAGTTACTCATTATGATGTGTTGATACCAGCATTCTCTGCAACACAGTTATGTACGCTCGCTATCAGACATTTTTCTCATCAAACGGGATGTCAATACCTTAACATCTTAATGAGTTACAGTCAATATCCATTGCAATAAAGCCTGTGTTTTCTCATGATTTCATCTACCCTTAGGGTTTTGATTAAAATGGCCACTTTTTCCAGGTAATTGATTGAGGAATTATGGAAATTCCATGTAGGAACAAGCACACGCTGCTCTGCAGGCTCCAAAAACCTCACGTGGTCTCCAAGTGCTTTAAAGACTACAAAGGAGTTTGCTATTTTAATATAGATTTTGGACACTGTTGCTTAACTTTTCTTTCCCAATCACTTGTCTAATAGTTTTAGTATCAGATAAAGTAATTAAAAAATCCAAAAGTGTATTGGAAAAATGTTACAAGCAAATCATTGGTTTGCAAAGGTCTAAGAATGAGAACAAGTGCTGCTGTCAGGTGAGCACTAGTTCAGAAGAACGTGCACAATAGTAAGGTTTTCTGATTTGCTGCCTGGGCAAAATACTAAATTATTTGCAGGAACACGAAAGCAGCCACAACAAGCTGCAGTATTATTTCAGGCTCAGATTTAGCAAGTGTAAGTCTGCAGAAGTCCCCGGTTTTCCAAGCTAGGGGTAAGGCAGCAGTTATTTAGGCAAAGCAGATGTTTTGCCAAGTGAACTGTGAAGGAGCTTGCCAGTGCAGTGGGAAGGAGAAGTCGTGAATATTCCCCAGCTCGCTTGACCACCTTTCATTTTTCCTCTGAGAAAAATGTTCGCACATCACCAACAGAAAGAAATTAAACATTAAAAGGAAGATGAAGCAGCAGCAGCCAGCCAGCAGAACTGACTTCGTGCCCCACAGCTGCCTCCTACCCAGGTGGACAAGACCAGACACCAAACAGGGCTGTGCCCAAAAGTGGTCTTCACTTCATGCAGCCACTGAGGTTAGCTGTCCCTGCCTGGACCACGCTGTGTCGGGGTCCTGTGTTAGTCCCTCTTACGCTCCAGAATAGCTCTTGGTGAAGCAGTGAGGTTGGGCTCTCGTGGCCTGTGCTCCCTTTCCCCGGCGGGCTGCAGCCGCACTCATTGCCAGCACTCCATGGACTATTCTCACAATTTTTCCTTTACTAAGGTTGGGAGAAAACCAAGTCTGCCTTTTTTCCAAGTGCCGGTGTGACAGCATTGTGGAGGGAGCACTCGCTATCCGCTCAGTGTGCGCCCGCTCCTGCTCACCCCTGCTATGGACTAATGCCAATTCTTTTCCCAAATACTGTCAAGTGAGCTCTGACCTCCTATATATCCTCAGTTGCGGTTTCTCAACCTTTTCCCCTTAGATGGACTCAATCTCTGATTAAGTCCGTGGAAGCACATGGGAAGTACAGATATGAAGACCACGATTACGGCATACTTACATGTAAGCGTCCTACTGCGTGCGAGATCCTCCGTTGCCACAACTGCACTGCTCCTAGCTGTGGGCTTTTAATGCTGACTGGTAGCAGCTGCAGCTTTGCTGGGGCTTTGCTAAGCTTGGGCTTAGCCCAAGCACCTTTTATTCCCTCCAACTCTGATGTGTCCAGGGCCTTTTCTGCTGTGTGGACTCTGTGCTCTTCCATTTCCTCTGCAGCCGGAATGCCGCCGGTGCTACCTTGTCCGCTCCGTTCAACCTTGTCCGCTCGCCCTTGCAGCCACAGAGGAGGATGCGGGCTCAGCCCTGGGAACAGTCCTGCCCCTAACAGGTAGGAGGGAGGTGTCTCTGGTGGTTATCGAGGACCTTTGGCTTGTCGCAGGTTGCCTGCTCAGTCCTTCTCTCCTTCAGCCTTTTGGAGACCTCATCCACGTGGATTTGGGGGGCTTTTCTGTGCTGAATTCACAGAGCATAGCCACCTCAGCAGCTCAGTGTGCTCTTAAGTGTGCCACACGGGACGGACATCGATGCCATCCCAGCGTGTTGGGGGAAAAAGGCCAAACCTCAGGCCTTGAGACTGGGGGATGGTATTGCTGGAGTGCCCCAATACGCATCGCACGACCCAGCCTTATTGCGAGGTGTGCAGATCAAAATCTGCTGGGGGAAGGCTCTCCAAGTTATGAAAGGTGAAGGGCTCAAACCAGATGAGCGAGGACGAGCCTCAGCTAGTGGCAAAACCTTACACCTGTATTACTAAACCCCCAAGCCCTCCTCAGTCCTCTGCCGTCCCGCGGGCAGCAGCCGAGGCGGGCAGGGGCAGGGACCCTCTCCTGCCCCGCTGCAGCCCCTTTGCTTTGACCCACTGGGACAAATCCTGGCTCCACGCAGGTCTCCATTTGCCTGCGCTGTGACCTCTGACTCTTTATAAAATGTGTAAGTACGCTACTAAAATACAAGTAGCTTCAGCAGTTCCCTTTTCAACAAACCTCTGTGATATTTGACACTCCTAATGACAGACCTAGGGCTGCAGTTTGGGACTGTAAAGCCACATTTGAACTGCCTTTTATTTTAAAAACCTCTTTCATACAGGAAAAGACAGCAGAGGTTTCCTGGATCTAATTTAAATCCTAGATTAGACATTTCTTTACTGTTTATGGTAGCGAAAGACCATGCGGTTACTGGATTCATGGGAACAAGAGAAAAATTGTCGTATTCTTAGCAGTCACTGAAAATAGAAAATGAGCCATTGTGATTCACCCTGGAAAACACCAGCCGAGCTCAGCAG
>NW_010515164.1:0-3941 GCF_000687285.1 Phaethon lepturus | reverse complement strand
AGTCGCGGGGTGGGGGTGGGGGGGCGAATATTCCCAGCGGCCTAAAAACGGGAATTAACCGGAGGCACATCAGGGCGTATGTGCATATGTACAGCACATACATGACGGTTTACAGAGATATGCCACTGTGTTGTTTACTTAAAAAAAAACCCCATCAAACCCAACAACAAAAATCCCCAGGCAGAGCAATCCCTGCACCTCATGAAACAACAGTCTGCCCAGTTTTCAGATCCCATGCGTGCACAGATCGGTATTTTCGCGGTGCTGTTTTTGCACACCGAAGCTGTCCGCCAAACGTTTCTGTTCTATAGAAGGACGACAGGAGATGCGCATTGTAAATGGCTCCTTCTCCATGCACGCACTTATCTGCTTGGGAAAGGTGGTGGGGACTAGAAATACAGCTCAGAGTCTGTCAAACAGGGCGCACAGAGAGCTCCGGGAAGCTGCCCTGCCTTTACTGGCAGTCATTTTCTCGTGATGCATAATGCACAAGGTGCGATTGCAAGCTGAGGTGTAAAAACGGGGGAAAAAATGATGTTTGTGGTAGTGACTGAGCTTTCCTCTTCCTCAGAGGTTTCTTTCCCAGCTAATATCTGGGAATAATTTATAGCTGCATGTTAATGTGTTGTCTCGGTATTTCAGCACAGCCGCGAAGAAAACATCCCTGCAAAGTAAGTGTGTCTTTTCACAATCACTGCTTGTCAGTCTGGCAAACTCTAGCTGTGAGCAGTGTACAACGAAGGGGGGGAACCCCCCAGCACCGTTATCTGTTTGGGGGGTGGGGGAAGGGGCGACAGTAATACCTTTAAAAAACCAAAAGGCGGTAAGCCATTATTAGCAAAAGCTATATTGAGCATGCTTGCCAGACAGGCAGCGCAGCTCAGCTCTAGTTCCGCCCAGACATGTGCCTTGCCATTTTCATTTTAATCAGTCTGCTCAGGATGGCTGCTGATTCATTTTGCGGGATGGCCCCCTGGGAGCCAAGGTGGAAGCCTGAGGCGAGCTGCTATTGCATCAATGCAGCACTCCACATCAGACACAGGGAGGGGAGGCAAGGCTTCGGCAGCAGATCGAGTTCAAAACACCAGCCTGGCTATTAAAAAACAAACCATCACCTCTCTCCAACAAATGAAACCTCTGTGGAAATAATAATTAAAAAAAAAAAAAAGAGGAAAAACCCAACACCCCCCGCCCTGAATCATTAAATAAAACACAATTAGCAGAGAAAAAATCTCTTCTGCTCCTTCCTCCCCCTTGTACCCTGGAATTGCTGGAGCTACCATTTCTTTTCACAGCTCCTCGTTTAAAAAGAAAAAGGACGCTCTCTATTTCTCTATTTACCTGATAACTAGCTGGGGGTGGGATACCTGATTTAGCTGGAGACTTTGATTTGTGGGATTGACAACCTTATTATGCAGTGAGCTTATTATTGATATTATTCTGCTCTCGGTTGCCATGACCACCTTGTGAGAGACATTCAATTTTCTCTCTTCCATCATCATTATCTATGAGGCCATCTGTTGTGGAAAATGAATTCAGCCTCATTTGCATGACTGATAAGCAAATTTTTTTTTATCTATTTAACAGAAGGTCATATGCCGGGGATTTGGAGCTGGTGAAAAAAAAAAAAAAAGTGGAGGAGAAAAAAAAAGGCATCTCGAGAGGATGAGTGGGAGTGCGTGCATTAGAGGATGTATGTGGAAGTAAAACAGATCCCTCAGGCCTGCTAGCCTATCCTACTGCATTTGTCATTCCTGCCAGGGCGACATTTTTCCCCCCCTAAGCTTCTGCACACTAAAGAGAGTGAGAGCTTTTTCCCTGCAGTCTTCTTGAAGCCCCCCTGATTTTTTTACTCAGTGTTGGTGGGTGTATTTTAATATATATATCTATTTTTTTAATTCCCTGGAATATGGGGTATCTTTTCAGTGTTCAATGAAGAAAAAAGCAGCCTTTTCTGGGTCTCTGTGGTATGCTTCTTACTCCTCATCCTTTCAAAGTTGTAGTAAGCCAGGGTGTTTCTTAACCGTGCTGAAATGTCTTGCTTATGTTTATCTTGTAAATGGTTAACGGTGCAGGTGTGGGCTGTGTTTTGTGCAGGGTGGGGGTTGATTCTTGTAGCTAACTGGAAAGATTATTGTGATTTTTGCAGTCGTTTTGTAGCTTGTACTTAAATGTCCATTGTTTGCTCTTTTCAAGTTCTTCTGGCAATACTGCTGTGCAGCCGAAATTATATTGGGCTGTAGAATAGCTGATAAAAAATCCTGAAGTGTGTGTTTACTATATGGACGCATAATGTTGCATGCATTAAGCATGTTGTTGTTTATAAAAACTTGCTGCATGTTGGACGGTACTTGTTTGATCTGGAGAACCCGAGACAAAAACTTCCCAGATTGGAATGCTCAAGTCTCCTGACAGCTGAGTACAATTAAATAAAAGACTATAAGATACTATGCTTTTACACTAAAACGGCGTTTGAAAACAGTGGATTTGTACTTTAAAGAGGAACACTCGTATAAGAGTAGCATTTGAAAGGAACACTATCTTAAATGTTTCGTATCTGTAACAGCCCTTCTTTAAAGAGAAAAAGCTTTGTCAAAAAGGGATGGTTAATTTAGTTAACTCCCTGCAAACGTCGTAGTCTATACTTCAATTTTAAAATAGTTCAGATAAGTATGACTGTAGTCCGTGTACATTTAGTGCAAACTTGTTAGTCTTATTAATTTAGTGCTAAGAAGTAATTTAAGAGTATAAAAGCAAACGAATTCTATTAGTAAAAAAGAAACGATTTAGTCTGCTATGGAAGAGATGTTACACAGGTTTTCTTCTTTTATTTGTCACTTACAAAGATTAAACTTAATGGAATAGAAGCATGCCGTTTTCTTCTGAGCACTGAACAACGTGCACAACCTTATCTAGGCAAGGAGGAGATTTTTTTTTCCCCAAATGTTTATTTGCTTTCTGCAGAAGTAGTGTGTGCATAAAAGTAGAGTTTTTACAGGATAAACGCTTTGCATGGTTGACGATACTCCTTTTAAAGACAGCAAAGGAGATATGCAGTACTCTCTTTCTTGCAAATAAATACATTTGTATTTTATTTATAATCTACGACGAATCTCTTTTTTATATTTCGTACTTGCAATGGAGAAGTGCTTGTGGGTGCTGAATTTCAGGTGGAGAGAAGTTTCACTTTTATTGAGGTCAGCTAGAGACCAGATCTCTGACTTGTCTGCATTAAGTAACTTACTCTAAATAACTTGATTAAAATTCCTCATTTTTGTTTTTGTTTGTTTGTTTGTTTTAGAAAAGACTCTGCAACAGATCTAGCATTAACTTGCCGTGATAGTCTATTGCTCATAGGTGCTTAAAGGGTACTCATTTCTCCTACCCCTCTGGTTTCACAAAGAGTATCTTTCTGGTAGATTTTGAAAGAGGAGTAAGGTTTAATACTCCTTTGGCATCGGCCATATTTATCACGCCTGCCGGAATTTGCCTCAGAAGCTAGATCACAGCACTGCATTCGCACTCGGAGCTCAGTTATGGCGCAGCTCTGGCCGTTGGGGTGGGTTGTGCGAAACGGTGCTGGTTTCCTCACCGGACTTCAGCTGGAAGTCGTGGGACGCCCTGTGCGAGCAGGCTGCCTTACCTCAGGCAAAGCCTGGGGGCTCCGGCTTGTCCCCTCCCCTCCACCCCTCCACCCCTCCACTTCAGCTGTCAGCGTCTTCCAGAGGCTGGCGGATAAAACCTGGTAAACTTCGGGAAAAAGCCTAACAGATAACGCAGCCGGTTCCCTTCCCCTGCCCCCCGAAAGTTAATTCCTAGGCTTGGTTGGATTTCTCCTTGCCACCCTGACATTTGACTGCTGCTAATTCACTGATTAATCTCATTACTGTGATTATAGCAGGATTTGGAGCTGGCTGCCATTGTTCTGCAGACAGCACTAT
>NW_010515163.1:2227-6558 GCF_000687285.1 Phaethon lepturus | reverse complement strand
CGATAGCCGCGCACAGCTTTATCGTGGGAGCCGAAGCTTGGTAGCGTGGCCGAGCAGCGCACGCCACCTCCCACAGGGCAGAGCCTGCGGGCGTCTCCAGAGACGCACACACTTTTGTGGGGGCTCTGCCTGAACAGCCTGCAAATGCGAAAGGCTCAGCTGGGTGTATTCACACGCAGGCACAAGGAGCAGCTCCTCGCTGCTGCACCAGCCCGGCCTCCTTTCACTCCCCTATTCCTCCTTCGCCAACCCACATCTCCTTTGTTCCTCCTTTCCTCATTCCCACGTTTTTGTGCTGCCCTCCCAGGCATCCCCTGCTTTACCCGACAGCTGCCCTTCCACGCTCTTGCCCGAGTTTACTTCTCAGCCGTCATTTCTTTGGGATTTGCAGCAGTCACAGGAACAAGAACCGAAATAGGGAAATACCAGCCTTGGGGGCCCTCTCCCTCTTACAGTCCCTGGTACTGGTATAGTGCTCGTAGGAGACTGTACCAAGCCAAGGAGGGCAGCATTCATGCATGCACCAGCCCCCAGCTTGGGGCCTTCTACTCTATCACAGCAATAAAAAACTGCCCATTCAAGTCCTTTGTCTTAAAGATTTCCATCCTGGCTACAGCAAGTGCAGATTTATTGGTGGGAGCAACCGCAGGAGGAATAGTAAACAGCACGCGCGTGCGTGCCTACGGGCCGGCGCACGGGATGCCGTGCCGCCAGCAGGCGCGGCAGAAACTCACGACAGTCGAGATTAAATATGTGACTAATATAAAATGGGTTTCCCGGTGCATTTAGATAAATAAATAAACCATGTGGCATCTTCTTTCATGCCATAGGCGGCACAGTCAGAGCATTGTGGGGACGCGCTGATGGGGGAGAACCGAAGCCAAGAGAGACGGCTGACTACGCTGGATCTGAGGAATCAGACACCTGCCTTATTATGAACAGTGATGCACAGCGTGGCCTCGGCTTTCTCACAGGCCTCCACTCACGCAAGCTAAATTGCACAACCCGTATCGCCGCTGCCCGCTACCATCCTATTTAAAGGCGCAGCCTCACACCCGCCACGAGAACCCAGCCAAGGGACAGACCCCAGGCTTCCCACCCCAAGCTTCCTACTGCAGCCTCCCAACCCTTCCACGGAGGCACACAGAACGCTTCAACACTTGTTGACACTTCAAAATAATACGTTAATAATGATAAAATCAGCAGCCGCATCTTTCGTTGACTTCTGTAGGAATTTTGCTGGAGAAAGGATGGCAGGACGCGACTCCAAGCTCACTGAGCGACATATTTTCCAAACCGTCCTTAGATTTTTTCATAACATCTAGCAAGCAAGTTGCTGACAGAAGCACGATGGGTCCCTGTTTCTCGGGCAAGAATACTTCGCGATTCAGTAGAATACCAAATTTGGTAGAATGTCTTCCACTTTGGTAGAAGATATTACAAACAACTGTGCATTTTAACACGTTTTCGCATTACGCATCATTCATTCTGGAGAGGGTGGTGGTGATCATTTTCTGCAGACAGCTAGCAATGCTTCCAAGAATGAAAATGTTCATCGAAAGATAATGAAAACCAGACATTTAGTAACATTTTCATTTTGCATGTTTAAATATTTATAACTATGTTCATAAAACCACATGTTTGCTCTCCTAATGCTCTAGTGATTGTGTTTATGAAATGCAGTATTTCTCCGATGGCCCTTCCTTGCGTCAGCTTCTCTGCCGGGCGCGATTTACTCGCGCTGTGGCACTGACAACTAGCTTTTATGTAAAAGCCTGTCCGAGCTTAAGAACAGAAAATTACTGAAAAGAAGAAAACATATTTTCAGGACATTAATGTTTCGCTGATGCATATGTGATTTTAAACTTTGTAGGGGGCATTTATGCTGGCTTAATTCTCTCACTGCGATTTATTGTCAGTTTGGAAGGAAACTATTTCTTAACCTACGGAAAAACACTGAAATCTAGAAAGGTAAGTGTGATAAAATTAAGATGCTGATATAAACTATTCTCTCTAGAACCCTTTTTTTTCCCCCTAGCTTGGATGAAAATTAGACGACAACAGAGAATTTTGCTTTAATACTGCAGTTTCTTGACTTTGTGTTAGAAATTTCTAAAAAGCTGATCAAGTGGCCGCAGCCTGAAATTGGGACTTACTACACTTGGCAGACCCAGATGTGAGCCCACTGTATTCTTCTCTGTCCTCTGATTACAGAAATCATGATGTAGCTTACATGGTCCGTTCTGGTGTATTAAACGTACACAGAAACCAGGGCTGCAAGGCAAGGCTTGCAGAGCTCAGCCGTGCAGCTTAGCGACCCGGTGCAGGACCCAGTAAGTTCTTTACCAAATCATAATTCTTAAAATGCCCTGTGTCAGCTTGTAACTTCAAAAAAGTACTAAGAGCTACGCAGGTCTTCCCCCCCTCCCCCCTTCTGTTTTTTTAAACATCTCCAACCTGAGATTTTGGAAAGGGTCGGGGAACTTCTCTGAAATCAAACCCTCAGCGACATAAAGTGAGCACCAAGAGAGCTTTTTTATTTTAATCCCAGCCCAGCATCCTCCCGAAGGTACAGGGAGTATCTTCAAGGCGCAGGTTCACCTCCTTTGGTCCTTTGCCTGCCTTCTCCTTCCACATCAGCAAAAAACGAAAAGGAAACAGAAAAAAAGCAGCAGATTGCAACATCACATTGGTGTCTCATTTTAAAAACGAGTGGTGCAAAGTCATTGAAGTAAATCACTCCACTTACTGCATTATTTTAAAATACTTCTGCGGGCCGAGATTAAAAATTAAATATATGTTTTACTGCTGCAGTGTTGCCAATTCTTACAATATTATAAGTCAAGCTTCAGAATCAGGCATTTACAGGAAAGCTCGAGCTCCACTTTAAAACACAGGGATATGCCCCTTTGGCCTTACAGCTATCACCAAAAAAAAAAAAAAAAAAAAAGGGAAAAAAAGGACAAAATAAAATCTAGCCAGTGAGGCTCAGTGCACTGAAAAAAATAGGAGGAAAAAGTAAAAAAAAAAAACCAAACAGATATATATCTCCACTTTCTTTTTCTTTCTAAGTCTTGTCAAATTAAGCAAGTCCATTTCAGGCGTGCTTTGAATGTGATTTTTTAATATTTCTGATTGACTTAATTGATATAATTTATGATTAAATTTCAGCAAGTTCCTACAGCATCTTCTTTTTAGTAAAAACAAATATTATAGGAAAAAGGAGTATTCTGGGGAACATCTGCCTTCCTCAGCACCAGGAGCCCTTGCACCAGTGAGCAGCCAGAGTCCAGTCCTTCCAAACTCTACATGCATCAGAGGAACTTTAGTCACATAATCTACTGCATAGAGATTTTTCTCTTAATTAAAGATAGTATTTGAGTCCAAATTCAGCCTTTTCCTATAGTTAAGACTGAGCTTCTCTCACCGATCTCAACACAAGTTCTACTTTTTTCTTGAGGTTATCAATAATTACTGAGAAGCTCAAGTCCATGGATTTAATAGGATGCTAAATGCAAACAAAAGAAATGTTTGTTTTCAGTAAGAACACAGTGAAGCGGTGGAAACCCTAAATTCAACTGCATTCTACTAACACAGGTTACAAAGCAAACACAAAACAAATGAAAATAGGGAAAAAAGCAAACAAAAAGAGCAACATCTTCTTGCCCAAAACAGTGACAGAATTATGCTATGTAAAGCATGGAAAGCAGCAACAATACTTCAAAAAAAACCCAAATCAACACACAAACACAAGATTTTGCACTGGAATGATGTCTTAGTGAAACCGGGAGAAATTTAAAGAAGAGATAAAGAGGTAGGTAATTTTATTTAAAGCAAATACTGTATGCTGATTCCCTGCCTCTCAAGCCTTTCTGGCTGTAGCTATATTTTCCAAAGCGGTTATTCTCGGTGGCATACAAATGCAGCAAGCCCATGGCTAGCAGAAACCAAAATCCCGACGTCCTCTACCCTGCTGTGACCCTGCCAGCTAACGGCCACGTCCCGGCCTGTGAATAAAGCACAACACTCATTTCTGCTCCAAAACCCCACTCCGCTCCCTCTGAAGCACGGGGAGCGGTGACGACCCCGCGCCCGCCCGGGCACGGCCCCCGGCACAGGCTGCAGGGCAAAACACGTTTTTTCCCCTGTTACCAAACCCTGCCAAGGTTCCACTTTTTTCCTACCCGGGTTTCTGCCGGAACACCGGAGATGGAGACGCTGGAAGCCAGGTAGGGCACAGCCTCCTCCAAAGCTTCGGGATCGCTGCCCAGCCCCTTGCTCCGCTGTGCCAAGTGCCCAAAAAACCCCGCCTAAGAGCCATTTTGTATCTG
>NW_010515163.1:0-2196 GCF_000687285.1 Phaethon lepturus | reverse complement strand
ACTACCACAGGCCCAGGCCGGGATTATAGGACGCTCTGAAAAAGGACAAAACCATGGGAAGAGCCCTATTCTGCGCGTACCCTTCATGCTCCTCGGTCATTAAGCCTCTCCAGCTTCCCCAGCCTCTTTCCAGCCGGCCGGACCACCGGTGACTTTTCCCCTCACCCAGTTTCCCGGCTGCCCCAGGCCAGGCTACCCTGCCCAGCGGGCAGGGGAATGAACCCCCAGCGTGCCGGCTGGGTCTCCCTCGAAAAGAACTTCACGTATCGCCCATCCAACCATCTCAAAGTCGAGCTTTGGCAATTTCAAAGCTGCCACTATTGAAAAAGTTGCCACAACAAAATCATTCAGCTAAACCCTTCCCCCCGCCCCAGCCCTTTTAATTAAAGTTTCTTTTCTCGCAAACATTAGAAATGGAGAAACATTACCGACCCATTAGCTAAAGGAAAACCTAAGCAGCACACAACCTTCTTTACTAAGAATAAAAATTAGCATCTTAATATTGAAATATATCTGTGCATCCTTAGACAACTACCTTCCCCGGTTTCTGCAGGGGGGTTTTCCATGGCTAGTACAGAACAGATGTCTGTAACGCCATCCTAAACAGTCTCCCACCAACCCTGCGGGGCAGGTCCCTGCTTTGCCATTCTCACTCACCAGTGTAAGCTCTTACACAAGGGTTTTTACTGCCTGCAGTTACGTCCAGGTGAGTAGGCACTTGCAAGACAGAGATTATATTTTTAACCCACACAAAACAGCACAGCGAGGTTAACCAAATGTCTTAGTGCAGGGGATGTACAGATTAGTCAGTACGATACAAATTATTTCCTTGTGCACACTCCACAATAAAATTAGGTATTGCCAAAGAATTTAATGCTAGAGTTTTAGCTGTCCAAAACAAGAGTGCATCTCTGTAGAGACATTTTCCATATAGTTTGATCATACTAACAGCACAAATAACAGGGATGGCTTATCAAACAGTCATGAAAGTTAGGCTCAGCTAAAGGAGCTTGGTGTTAGTGTGTGGTGCTTTTAATCTGGGAACATCATATTAAAAAAACAACAACAAAAAAAAAGCAAACACACAATACTACACCCTATCCACTGCTTCAGAGCTTTACCGCCGACAGAGTTACTATAGGAACTTCATTCCTGGTGCCGTAGCACCGAGACACTTGAACACAACCTGATCAAAATGCCTTCAGGACTCTGCCTCCACGCTGTGTGCAACCACTAGCTGCTAATGGCATGCACAAAGCTTGGAAAAAAAAATATTATTTTCGTAGGATTACACCAGACACAGAGAGAGATACGCAAAAACAATAACACCAAAGGAATCAAAATGTTCACGGCTCATAAAGCTTGGTAGAGAAGGAAGGGCTCCAGCTCATCGCCTGCCTCTGCTTAGATTCTTTATAGCACAATGAACCCACATTACCCCTTTTAAAAAAAAATCTCAAGTTCTGTTTATTTGTGGACAAATCCACCTAATCCCGCTCATACAAGCCAGCACAGCAACTTCAAGGGGGCTGCCAGTCTGAGAGAGGACAGCAGAATGTGGCCCCTTTTTGTGAACCGTCCTGGGACTCGTCTGGGGTGCGACGCAAGATCCATTATTAACGACGCACTAAAAGCTGAGCTAACACGGCACCTGCTCGGCCGGCGCTGTCCTGCCCCGGCCAGCTCCGGAACGCTGTCGCTCGAGCCGCGAGCACGGGGAATGCCCGCAGGTCCCTGCTGCCAGGCCCTGGCATTGAAAACCATGAGCTGTCTCATCCCAACTCACAAAAAGCCCAAGAAATCTGGGGAAAAGGCAGGGTCTTCCCTGCTCTAGGACTCTCCCCATCTCCCTGCAATGGGCAAGGGCAAGGAATAGAGCCTTTTTGCTTCTTTTTACAGAAAACCCCTTCTTATCGGTCCGTGAGAGCTGAGGACGCCTGCAGGGTGAGACAGCTCTTCCCTGGCCTTCACCCCTGAGGCCTCGGGGTCAGCGGCAGCCAGGGGGGCCCAGGCACTGCCCGGAGAGCAGCGCCCACCCGCACAGCCTGCGGTGCTCGGGGGACATGGCCCTCCTGCCCCACCGCACGGTGCTGAACCCCGTGCTTTGTGAGCGTTTCACAGCCAAACAGGTCTTCAGCCCTTGCACCCATCCCAAACCCATTGCTCCATCCCAAATTACACCCCCCCCAGGCTGCT
>NW_010515162.1:0-4377 GCF_000687285.1 Phaethon lepturus | reverse complement strand
TCCTACTCTGACTTGATTGGTAATAAATTAACCCGATTTCCCCAAGCAGAGTCTGTTCTGCCCATGACGGTAATTGCTGACTGATCTCTCCCTGTCCCTACCTCAACCCATGAGCTTTTTGTTACATTTTCTCTCCCCTGCCCAGCTGAGGAGGGGAGTGATAGAATGGTTTTGGTGGGCACCTGGCCTCCAGCCAGGGTCAACCCACCACAGTGGTCTCGGTTAAAGATTTTCTTTTTCCCTCCCCCCCCCCCCAACATTTTCCAGCCCAAGCAGCTCCCACTAAGGAGCTTGCCTGCTTGTCTCAGCCTCCCAGCCCAATTAGAAACTAGAATAAAAAGCCTGGGAATTAGCATGGACATCAGATGGCTTTCATTAACTCCAGAAAACTTCTTTCAGCCTCACTGATTAATGTTATAGAAGATGCAATTTTTAAATAGCAATTGTTTGCTTTGCAAAATTTAGAATAAAGCTATAGCTACAGCCTGTGTGTGCGAGCAAGGAATTCAGCCCGTGGCTTTAGTCACGACCAGAATGCAAAAGGTTTAATGCTAGAGGAGAGTATTTCAATGTAAAAACAAACTTTGTAGAAAATGTGGGCTGTATCTGGGAGGCGGGCATTGAGCTCCAGCTCCTTTTGTCTGGGAACAAAACTGGGCCACCGAGCTCTGGGCTTCCTCTGACCCAGCGGGAGCTGAGCTGTGCCTGCCCAGGCTGTGCTGGGATCCAGGGCGCCGTATCGGGCCCATTTCCCGGAAAGGGCAGGGGAATTGCTGGAGCTGCCATTCCTGGGCTGGCGGGACTGTGACCGCAGCCGCCGCAGCATCCCAGGGAGCATGGGGCACAGCAGGCAACAACCTGCCAGGGCTTTCCACGCCTGCGTCCCCTGGACGGTGCATCCTCTCGGAGCTGGGAGGCTGCATTCTCCTCTGACTGTAAGGCTTGATTGTCATGACGGCAAGATTGCACACGTTTTTTTGTGCAAGGATGTACTTGAAAGAGACAATAATAATTCATGAACAGCTCAGGGCCTGATTAGATTTTGACTCTACCGGACAAAAAGCCCAGAGTGTCTTGTGTCCCCTGCATGGAGCTAAATGGAGCTGGGGCATTTTCTCATTTTTACTGAGAGGCTTTTTCGCTTCAGTGACAAAGCAAACAAACACCAGCAAAGGGCTGTCAAGCCCTGGCTGCCCCGGGAGGGCTTGGCTGAGCCTTTTCCCACCTCCTCGCTAGCCCGGCGAGCTGCCGGCGCACGTGCAGCTGGCTGGCTGAACGGGGCTCTTCATCACCCAGAGAGGCTGCGCTGTGACATGTGACAGCGCACACCTGGGCGATACAGACAAAAAAGGGGCTTACCCTGCCCGGGCAAAGCCATCCGTGCTGGTCACGCTGAGGATGAAGAGGAGTCCCCAGAGAAGGCAGCCGATGCGGCGCATGTCCCGTCCCTCCTGCGGCGCCCTGGGCTGCGCGGCGCAACCCAGTCTCGCTCTTTGGTGGGAAGCGCTGGCTCCTACCGCATGTCTCACCCTTCAGCGGGGAACCCTGTAACCGAGAGAGAAGAGCAGTGTGAACATGAGGGGTCTGTCCACAGCCAGTGACGTCTGACGGAGCTGTGGGGACAGGGCCAGCCCCCGCTCCTGGTGTCGGAGGGTTGGCGCTGGGTATGCACAGACCCTCCGAGGGCAGCACACGGGGCTCAGGCAGGAGCACACTTGCTGGCAACAGAGCAGTGTGACAAGCCAAAGCACAGGGGAAGAGGGAACACGAGGGACCCATGAACCCTCGCAAGGCAGGAGCCCCTGAGGGCGCAAACCTGCTTTGCCCCACTCAAGTCACTGGTGGGGCAGTGATTTACCCCGGGGGATGCCTGGCCCGGCACGCAGGAGATGCTCTCGCATCTTGTCGAGACAGGAAAGGGACCTGTCTCACATGAAATACACTGCCAGTTCCAGACAGCGAGGGCAAAACAATGGCCCGTAATTTCTTAATCCATACAGCATTGTAAAGCTGCCTTTTCCCACCACATAACACACTGAAATCTGATCTTCTCTTTAAAATACAAGTTCTTGCCAGAGAAAAGTGCTTTAAGGGCCATATGTACCATCTGCAGAGTCAGTACTAACCAAGTCGCAAATGAGAAGGCTTTGATTTTCTAGCAGAGGACAAATGTGAAACAAGGCTGAAGAAGGTCAATAACAATATCTAATTTAAACAATATCTAATTTAAACAAAACAGTTGGCCTCCGGATGGCAGCAGTTAAAGGAGGAAGAAATAAAGAAATCCACCTTAAATATATGCCAATTAAAGAAAGAATCAGTCTTTCTGACTAAATCTTGAGAAAAGAGGGGCTTTATGGGGAGGCAAAACAAAACGAAACCTCCTTCTAAAACAGCAAATATGGTGAGCTGCAAATAAACTTTCTAAAATGCCAGGTGATGTGGGATTAGGGATTGCAGGTTCATCCCCAAACTCCTCGGACAATTCCTAACTCCGAGACAAATTGTTGGGGATAACTGGCATAACCATCCCAAATCTGTAGACCCTGCACGTCTCAAAGCCCTTCCCCAAAGCACTCAGTATCATCTTTTTCTTTGTGCAGGTGAAGAAACAGAGGCACAGAGACACAAACCTACATCTGGAGATAAACCAGCCTGGTGCCTTCCTGCCTCTTAATATCAAACATTTTGTACATGTTTCCATAGAGCAATAACGCTGAGCGAGGTGGGCGGCTGGCTGAGCAGCCCCTTCCCCTCCTCACCCAGTCAGGGACCCAATCTCAGCCCATCAGCAGGGCACATGGCTCTGCCTGGCTGAGCAACGGGGAGGTTTCATGTCACAGCAAATCGACTGTATCGCTATAAAACACAGCCAGGACCTCACTCGGTCCCTGAATTCAGTGGTACTGCGGAAGCTGAGGCTCTGGCTCCAGGACAGGGAGGGATGGCAACGTGCCCACCCTGCTCCTATAGCCATACGAGCTATTCCCATGGAGCTGCAGCCCAGCAGGGAACTGCAGATGCCCAGGCCCATCTTAACCTCCAGCTTTGAGGACGCAAGGAGGATTTCGGTGATATAAAGCTTGTAGCCCTCCATTCTCCTCCAAACATAGCGATAAATTTCATCTTCTAATAATTAATATGTGGTATCTGCACCAGCAAGAAATCAAATCTTGGTTGACCTGCAGGAAAGCGGAAAAAAAAAAAAAAGTGAAGAAACCTTCTTTCTCCCCAGTCCTTCTGGAGACATCCCAGGGACACTAGCGTACAGAGACTTACTAACTCCCCGTTGCTCAGCCTGACGGCTTTTCCCAGGGCTATACTGGGACACATATTTTCATTACAATCACAGATCCCCAGATGAGCAGTGCTTCTCCAGAAGTCTGTAACTCAAGCTCTGCCAACCATCTCCATCCTCCCACAGGATTCCCGTGACTGCCATGGGAGTTTTCCCTGTGGGGAAGGCAAGAAATGCAGAGCACAAGCCTAAAATACAGATGGCTTCTTTTTTCGCTTTGAAATGGAGCAGCATTGCCCTACCTCAAGTGGTCACCGAATCCCTCTGGGTCATAAAATTATGCTTTCTTCATACCAGAAAGAGTTTCAAAAGTGGAAAATATGATAGTCTGTACTTGTCTTTTTTATGAGTTTATGAAAATCAGCCTCTTTAAAGCTGCTGAAGATCCTCCAACCTGTTGCCACCACCTATTCTAATACTCCTCTTTCAAAGCACGTAACTTAAGGAAAATCTTTTCATGATTAAGAAAAAAAAAAAGGTTTTTTTGTCACCACCTTTCTAGTCCCTCACATGAAGAGGTGAAGCCCCACGGTCTGGCAAGTGAAACTACATGGGTGCATCCGAGCTTCTGCTGTTTCAGGGGGCAGTGGTCTCCTCGGCTGGCTGTGCACCCCTGTGAGTCTGGGGGTCCCTCTCCCACCAGCCAGAAACATTCCTGTAATTCTCCCAAGTCTGCTCTTGCCTACCCCACCACAGCAACCAACGGGAAAATACAACCCGCCGTGTGGGCGAGCAGTGCTGTGGCCAGCTCTGCCCATGAAACCAAGGCTAAAACTCCAGCTGATGGCAGCAGTAGAAACCGGGGTCTGTCTGCAAACTGATGCAAGAGAATCCAGTCCCTAAAGAGGATGCAACTACTCTCAGGAGAATGCAAGAGCTGCAGGGACTTTTTTCAAACAGCCTGGCCTGGTTCTGCAGGTGAAACCGCTGCTCCCAGCTGGACCTGGTCTCTGCCCTTAGAGCCAGACCCTCCTGGAGAGGGTCAGCATCAGCGGCGGGGAGACGGCTTCTCCCCCAGGACGCTCGGGCCGTTCGGGCGCAGGCTGGGCTGCAGGCACGGCGGAGCGGGGGCGCAGGGA
>NW_010515161.1:11347-17118 GCF_000687285.1 Phaethon lepturus | reverse complement strand
GGGGCCCGGGACTGGCCTCCCCTTCCAGGCCCGGCCTCACCCGCCCAGCCTGGGCGCATCCCCTGGCCCAGAGGCCCAGCCCGAGGCCCGGCGTGAGGCCGGGCGCAGGTTAAGGACATGCCAGGCCTTGGGCCACTTTTGAAGAAGCGTCTTTTCTTCCTAAGGCAGCTGCCACCAGATGTCGGTAGAATAGTGGCAACAGGGAGGAGAGCTCCCTGCAGAGCTGCTCAGGAGGGAGCGGATCCAGCCCAGGCGACAGGGACTGGAAGAGGACTGGCCATTTTCTGAGCAAAAGGGCAGAGCCTTGGTGTTCCCCCTCCACTGGGGAGAAGTTTTCCCTCCCGGCAAATGAAGCTTCTATAACGCATAACGCGCCAGACTGTTGTCATCGCCGGTCTCCCTCCAAGGCAACGTGCAAGAGGATGGCACAGCATGCCAGCATCACGCTGCAGTGAGATTCCCATCACCGGAGTTTTGGGTAAAGTCCCTGTAGACAATCCCAGATGGTTCTAGGAATATGCTAGTTCCTCTTCATTTATCTTAATGCAGTATTAGCAACTCATACGCTCATGGCAATCGCTCTTTTTTTTGGTAAAACCTCAGCCCTTGGAATCAGGTGGTAATGTAAGAATTATTTTTCCTGTTTTGTTTGTTGAAGTGTGTTTTATGCTCCAATGGCTGTGGAAAAAAGCTTAGAAGGGGGAAATGAATCATAAATCCAGTGAAAAGAACCTCACTTTTAATAAAACCTACTTTTAATTTTACAATTTTGTAGCTGATCTCGATTTGGGGCCAAAAGGGATAGAGAGGAGGTTGTTACATGTCCTTTAACTCCAGGACTTGCCAGTACTTTATTCTGATCTGACTTGCGATAAGGTTTAGAACATTGCATTGAAGGCCATGACAAACCTGACTTGTTTGCTTCATGTTGCTGTTAAACACGCCGGTGTTGCTCTTTTTGCCTGCAGCTGGCAAAGCCTGCAGGAGAGGACTCTGGTAGCAACCTTTGCTCTGTGCATCAGCAGAGTGCGCTGGGGGCAAACCTAGTAGATAGCTGGGGGCAAAATCCTCTCCCTTGAGCAGGAGGAAGTAGATCTGTAAGTAACCCAAGACCATCAATGGAAAGATTGATATGCTTGGGGTTTTGTTTTCTTCCACAGACCTCTTTCAGTCTGGTGGTTAGGTGGAGAAAGGAGAGCTGCAGACCAGACAGCCCCAGGGAGGAAGATCTTGGAAGGTACCTGTGGGAGGCATAGGAAGAAATTAGACAAAAGACATTGTGCTGCTGGTGTTAACTCCCAAACCTATGTAGTTAAGATACTGTGGTGGTCCTTCGTTAAGACAGTGTTGGATTCTGGTAGCCTTGAGACATACCGTGTAGATAGGTCCTGGGCTCTAGATCCTCCTCGCATAGGCAGCTCTGGCTTTGAGGACCCAGACAAAGCTCCCTCTTCGTGCTGGTTGCCACTTGCTGGAATGGCTCCTGGGGATGTTCCTGCTTCTCTTACAAAGATCCATTTTCAGTGACTGCTCAAACTTTGCCCTGCAGAACAAAGAGACTGGCAGCATCTCAGTCTCCCCTCCAGCCCCTGACCTATCCCACTTCCTCTGCTCCCAAGACTTACCACCCCTGTGGCACTGCTCGCCTGTGAGAGCCCCCTCTGCCTCACCCCCCTCCGCAAGAACAGTCTCCACAGGGTGAGGAAGGACTGTCATATAAATACCCATGAAAAAGAAAGCAGGGGGTTTATTTGGAGGTGAAGGATGGATATTCTCTACTATTATCAACAGCGTCTGCCCTTTCTGAACAAGGGAACCCTCCCCCAGCCAGCCTTTTCACCAGTGCGCTGAAGGCGGCCATGCTCTGCTTTGTTTGCCTGACACGCTGCGATGGCTGCGGAGTCCCATTCTCCCCTTTTCCTCCCTCCACTCCCTAAACAGCCTGCATGGCTGTTACAAGAGAAGGGATCTCGGAGCACTGTCGAGCAGGAGAGCTGACAATCAGAGCTGGGAGACAACGCTGCCTTGCACAATACCCCCCAATTAGCCATTCATTTCTACTACCTCTGAAATGGGGAGCACAGCCCTTGTGCTGGGAGATAAAACAAGAACGGCTTCAATAGCACTGATTTAAATTAGGTCAGGCTAGCTTTTGTGTGGCGGGGACCACACAATAGCAGTCACACGACTGTGGAGGGGAGCGGCATAAAGGAAAAGAGGCCAAGCAAGTGGCACAGATGCTGGGAGTTGGTGGGTGCTGGGAGATGGAGGGGTGTATGTACGTGAGTGATAGCAGAGGGGTAGGCACTCCAATCAACGCATGATGCTGATACATAAAAGGGGGCACCTGGGCAGCAGGGGACAGAGAGGTCAAATACTCCCTCTGCAGAAACAAAATTATCAGCTAGTTCTGCCACACCAAGGGGTGTGAGAACACAGCTGTGCACCCTTGGAAACTGGTCTTTAATCATAACTGGTTATGAGGCAAAGGGGTGACAATGACGTTGACCCATAACACCCTCCGAGAGCACTAGCACAAGCCCTGTCGATCATACAGGGGGAAGGAGGGCAGAGACCCTCTGGGGCCTTTGTACTATGGGACTAACTTCTTGTACCTCAGGCCCAGAGATACTGTTCTTCCTCTTAGCAAAAAAAAAAAAAAGTAAATTGCAAAGAGACAGTAGTTTTCCTGGAGCACAGTCAGGGCATGATAAGTATGATGAAGTCCCAGAGACCTGGGTTGCAATCCTCAGTGTTGACCAGGGTTTGCAATTTTTTTCCCCTCATAAGTCCATCAAAAGTCCACACCTAGCCTGAACACCTGATGTGCTATGAAATCCTACACTCAGTTCTTTATCGATTGGTGGGTTTGGGAAAAAACCAGCAACTCCTTCAAAATGATCTCTTAACCCAGGTTCTCAAAGACATCTGAGTGTCTGACTGCCTTCGGAGAGAGATCCTGGAGACAGTTGCCCAGGAGAATATAAGCACGGGAGACTAGTCCCTGTTCTCACCCCAGTATCATTAATATTACTATTGCTGTTATTACAATAGTTATGCAGATGTTCATGTTTATCTGGCAATGGGAGAACATGAGAGCGGCATGCTTACTTTAGCAATAACAATGTGCTCAGAGCTATCGATAAGAGCCTGATCTTTTCAGGCAAGCTGTTGTCATGGTCTAATTGAATTTATCCAGGTAAGTCCATATGCAAAGGAAGGTCACGTAAGTTTAAAAGCAAGAGTTCACCCCCGTAAATCTCCCAGGCAGAAATGTCTCTCACTGAATGGTCTTTTGCTACCCAGACTGGACTTCTATAAGTAACACGTTTCTATAGTTGGCCAAAGAGCTACTGATGGGAGAAAATGTGGGTGTGGAAAACTTGAAAGATGTAGTCAGCCATTTAATATGGTGTTCTTCAGCCTTATTGAATCAAAGGACAACCTGATACTCTTTGGCAGTTGCAAGAAAAACTTGTAAACAAAGACAATACTTATCATTTAAGCAAAATGTTTATTGTATTGCAAAGTCATAATTTTCTTAGTAGAATGCCAAACATTATTATTTTAAATACTGATAGTAAAAAAGTGGGTGAGCCACAGAAGTGAGTGTGCCAGCCAGTGCCAAAAGGAGAAAGCTAGGCTAAACTTTGAATTACCAGTTATTCTTCATTTGTTTGTTCACATAGGAATGACTTTTTTTAAAATGCAAGACAACTTAGAGTCATTCTGTGGTTTATCTTCTGACCCTCAATGGCCTACGCTGTTCACAGGTTGATTTAAACATACCGCTTCCTATATGCATACACAGAGAGTAGAATATTCAGTGGCCAGAAGCTGATATTGGAAAGACACACACTAAAAATAAATTGTCCTTTTTTAACAGTAAGTGTAATTAAGCACTGAAATAGTGCCTGTTGTAGGGAGGTGGCCCTGAAGGCATCAAGCCAAAGTGAGACATGTTGCTAAAAGGTATGTTCGCGTTCAGCCAGATGGTCAGAGCTTTGATGCATGAAGCACCAAGTGAAATTATCTACCCAGTTTATGTAGGAAGCCCGTCTGGAGCAACCATAACAGCTCTAATTTCTCTCAAAATACAAATATATGGTTGCTAGTTTTCACTGCTTTACTGCTATGCTAGTTGGCATATCTTTAGGCTTTTAGTTGTGAGAATACAACTAAACCAACACAACAACAAAGTCCCACTTTGTTTTTCATTTTGTTTTGCTTTCGAAAGTCCCTATCCACACTGCAGTTAAGAGTGGAGGTGCCCAGATACCAAAAGCAGTTTAACTGTGGTAGCACAAAAACCTGTGTTAGCTGATTAGTTCTGATACTTTCCTACACTCACTCGCTGCTACCTCTGGTGCCTCTCCCTGCACGTGGTGCAATACTGAGACAGAAGAGGCAAGACTCCTGCTCTTACAGAAAATTTACTGATGTGATCTCTGTGGGTTCTGAACAAGAAGACATAAAAATGTTATATAATCATGTTAATAGTACACACATCCATATATATAAATAAATCAGAACTATACAATTAGGTATATATAGCTAGAGATCATTATTCTCAAGCAAATTATATGATCTGGGATGTTCCTGAGTTGCAACTTTTGTAAATCCTGGTATTACTGAGATGTACTCTATAACCTGAAATGCTCATTTGACTCCTTCAGCTCTCCAGCAACCCAAAAACCACTGCAAAAACAAACCAGCAGAAGGCTGGTTTATTCCCTGGATATTTGCTGGTTTGGGTTGGGGTATTTTTTTATTAGTACTATTATTATTTGTTTTATTTATTTCTTCTTCTTTTATCAGTTCCAGCTGAGACAGGAGAGGGTAGGAGGAGGGTTTTGTTCCTCTGGAGATAACAGGAGGCTGTGTCTGTGCAGCCATGGTGACAAGATCCAGGGCACTTTCTGGCTTCCAAGCAATTCGCTCCCCACCCCTGGCTCCCAAGTAAAAGTGGGGCAGAGAGAGAGAGGAGCTTTTGTTTCTCAAGTGCTTCAGCTGTTGCTACTAATTAAGCAAAGAGCTCTAGTGCCTTCCCACCTCCCAAGCCTAAGGAGGATCTAGCTGGGGCGAAAGGAGAGTCAAGAGGCTGTGCTGCTGCTTCTCAGCACCCTGCTCTCGCTATAAGGCTCTTCCGCTTTGTTCTTGCTCTGCCACAGCCTTGCTGGGTGACCCGTGGCCAACCCAGTGCCGCAGATTCCCTGGCTGCAGGGAGGAAGAAATGAGAGAGACTAAGCTCAGCACGAGGCCAGATGGAAACTACCACCCTGCTGTTCAAGGTGTTATTATCGGTTTAATGCAATATGTTCCCAGCTTCTCAGACATGCTGATGCTGACTACCAGCAGATTGCTCTTTCCTTCTCCAGCCTTCCCTGGATGTCATCCTCTTCTCTCTCTTTCTGAGATGCCAGACCCTTCCCTGAGCTCTAACAGCATTTCTGCAACCTCCCCAGTGTGCCTGAAGAGCCTAAAAACCCCTCCAGTGTCACCAGGATGTGCTGGAGGATCTAGATGAACAGTCAACAGCCAAGTATTGGGCAAATGCCCTTTGCACAGGGCAGTTGTGCTTTTTTGGACAAGGAGAGCAGAGTGGCTACAGGGCAGAGTTAGCAGCAGCCGTGAGGGCTGCAAGGGAAGGAACTCTGCCCAGTTCTGCAACAGGAACATATACTCTACCAAAGCTTTGCACGCATGTGGGAAGGACTGCAGAGATGAAACGAGGGTGGGGATGAGGAGAGAGGAAAAAAAAATTAATGTCG
>NW_010515161.1:0-11316 GCF_000687285.1 Phaethon lepturus | reverse complement strand
TAAGGTCGGGAATAGGAATGCTTCAGGAATGCAACAGCCTACGGAATCAAGGCCTGAGCCTTGGCTCAGCTCTGCAAGATGCCCAGTCAGCAAGGACTGAACTAGCAGTCAAGGTCATGGCTGCTCCCCTGTGCCTCTGTGCCCACTGAACTCAGTTGGATATCCTCAGCCCAGGATCTCACAGGGAGAAATTTAGGGCCTCACTCAGGAACAGATGGTCTCCCTCTTGGGTCCCATCTGCCAGCAATGCTGGAGCAGTTGGTCTCCACAGTATTGAGCAGAATCTTGTTTACTTTCCCCTCATGTCAGCAAGATATATGTAGGGTAACTGAGCCCTACTGTTATAGGCCTGGATTTCCAGGAGTGGCGAGGAACTCAGGTGCAAGGGTTGTTCCAAAAGCCATCTTTGAGGCACCACGGCATTAACCAGCCCTGATCTAAGACAGAGTCCAGCCCAAGAACAGTGAGGGCTCTAGTTGCAAGAGGTCAGGATGTTGTTTGGGAAGCCCCCGATTCACGTGCAGGAAGAAAGCACGTGGCTAAAGGAGAAATCCGGAGTGAAGTTTCACAAGGGGCAGGAGCCCCTTGCAGGAGCAATAGGTGCCAGGAGCAACAGGCATGAGAGCCTTGTCTGTGATGAATTGGTTAGTGCCAAAGTGCTGCTGAGAAACATACGGTGTGTTTGGTGGAGGTCTTTGGCACTGATCTTACCTGGAGCAATGCACTCATGGTTTCTGAACTGAGGGAGGGGGAATAACAAGGCAGCAGCCTGCCTCCTGAGACCCAACCAAGTGTGATTTTCAGTGTCTTGGTCATCTGGAAATCCTAGCGGGCTCAGCCTACTCAGCCTCAGTGTTTCTGTCCAGGCAGAAAGCTAGTGGCTGCTCTAGAAAACTTCAGCCTTAGTGCTTATAAATCTCTAGTAGAAATCTTGGCAGGAAAGCCAGGGCCTGAATTTGTGCTGGACTCTTCCCTCATTGGCTTTCAAAGATGAGGCTGGCTAGGCAGAAGGGGTTGGAGAGATGGACCCAGTACCTTACAGCTGCTCCGTCTGTCCCCACTCAGGGCGTAAACAGTCTCTGTCCATTAGGGATGTGGAAATGTGCCTCTAGACAGTATTAAGTACACACCAAAATAGCAAGTGAGACCAGCTCCCCTTTAGCAGCACCAGCCAAGTTTGCTGCAGCATGGCTGATAAAAGAACTTTACTTATTCTTTTCTAGGTTCTGATTCTGAAGCTCAGTATCAAGGACCGCAGAGGATATCACGCATCCGTGCACTAGTGCATGTTTTCCAGAGACCTTGGCCCCAGAATCAGGCTGGTGAGGTCCTGCTCTCTTAGGTTGCCAGGTTAGGCAGTCAGTACTCTAATGGTGCTTGGTGCGCAGAGGGCACGGAGCATTACTTTATCCCCTCCCCTGAGGGTTCCCATCCATAGAGGCTCCAGCGCAGGTTGCTGCCTGTGTCAGCTCCACAGTAATCAGCCCAGAGGCAGAAAGTGGAAACTTTCTGGTTGCAGCCACTTAGTTTCATTAGAAGCATCAAAAGAGAAAACAGCCCTCAGGTGGGGCAGTGAGAGGCAGAGACATGCAAGAGGTAGGGAGAGGGGATTTGTAGCTTTGTTTTACATGTCAATTAGCAAGTAAGCTTCAGCTAAGGACTGGAGAAGAGAGGTAGGAAAGAGGGGCAGAGACAGTGTGAAGCTAAGGCCCATCACCCATATTATTCAAAGAGTGGTCAGGAGATTGTACAACTCTGTAAAACCTGCTTTAACTGTGTTTCACAAGACCAGAAATATGTTTGAGCAGAAGTCCCATCCTGCTGCCTTAAGGCAGCATCCCTGCCTCACATCCCTTCTGGAAGAATTTTGTTTGAATTTCTGTTTAAAAACCTTGTCCACTAGAAATTGTACCCCCTTCCCAGTGCTCTGTTCCAGGACTTAATTGTTCCTGTCACTGCAAAGAATTTGCCTCGATGTCGAGCCTAAGTCTTCCTTGTTCAACACAAACATGATACTGTTCAGAGGTAGAATATTAAGGGCTGGAGTCGCTACCATAATAATGTATTGATTTCAGTGAAGCTGAGCTCAATGGAGAGGAGTCTGCCCAGCCTTGCTCCATCCCCCTTGTGCCCCAAGAGAATGTTTTGTGTTAGACTAAATGCCTCTGTAAGTGCCTCTCAGCTTTGCGCTCCATGTGAGCCATTCTGCATAGACACATTGAAGCAGGCAGGGCACAGGATCAGGCCTGTAATCACATTTCCTTTTGGCAGCAGGTATTTTATCAGCCTTGGTCTCCCTGGGCAGTTTGAACTGCGTGGCTGTCTGGCTCTCCTGAGCAGACCTCATAGTCCAGCCAGGCAGGAATTCTTCCACCAGCAGCAGCCCTCTACCCCTCGCCTCCCATTTCATTCACGTCTTCACTCAAGAGCAGAAATTAATTCAACTGCACACCTCTAAGCCCTATTTCTCTGCTCAGTTTTTTCACTAAGCCATCTCAAATAAAGCAACATGTGCACACCAGTGACTTTGGAAGGGCTTTGGGAGTGGAACAGAGCTGTGCACATCTGGAAGGCAGATAATGTTTTAGGTTTGCTTGCTGTCCAGAAGCGGCAGCTGGGATCTAAAATTAGAGAAGATCCATCATTTGATGACTCTCTCTTGTGGTTACTTCTGCCCCACAGTATCTCCAGAGCTGAATCCTGCATCCAGCTCCTATTCCTCTGTGGGTAGCAGCACTTCTACCCTTCTTTCCAGCTGGGAAAGGGATCTCTCTGGTTAGGGGGAGAGCATAGGTCTTAAGAAGATGCAGTAGGTCCTGAAGATCGACATTTGCATCTCTAGTTCTCCCTGCCTCTGCAACAGCTTTCTGTAAGATTGAAAAGGAGAGCTGAAGGTTTGATGATGGCCATGACATGGCAGAGCTGTGGCTGAGCTCAACCTAGTTCAACCTAGTGGTTGAACTAGAATTACTGAAAGAGAAGGCAGGGCTCAGAGTGGGGTTGTTAAATACTGCAGTAGCTCCTACATTCTGCGCCTGTTTCCACCAATGACCCTGGCCAGATCCTCTTGCCTCTGTATTTCTCTTTGTCCTGTAGGAAAGCAGGGATCTGCAGCCAGGGAGCAGCAGCTATTTTGATAAATAAGGCAGGAAAAAGTGACCAAGAGGCCCCAGAAGAACAGATCCCAGATTCCTGATGTCCCACTCATGAAAAAGTGTTGCCTCTTGTTTCTGGTCTGTGCCTAGTTTGTGGACACAGATGTTCTTTTATTCCCACATGGATGAGCGGGGTTTTTTTTATGTGAACTACTGTCCATGAGCTGCGCATCTTCTAGTTAGAAGGGTTTGTTTGTTAGCCTTGGAGATTTCAGCAGAAATAAATAATCATGTTTGGAGACACCTGCACCATTCTCCAGCGAGCTCTGCCCTGAGATAGAGGGGCTTGGACAGGGAGCCCAGGCAGCCAGGAGATGGAGCAGCTTGCCTCCTCAGCATGCTGCAAGCAGGGGACTGCGGAGAGAAAGCCTGGGCCCTTAGCAGGGCTCTTCTCTTTGATGAAGCAGATGTGACTGCTTTTTTATGCCACAACCGCTGTGTGTTTGCAAAGAAGCAAAAAGGCTCACAGATTTGTTGCTCAGGGCTGGGACACGGGGCCTTTCATTTTCTTCAAGGGCTCTCGAGGAAGATCTCATTGTACCTGCCTGGAATTAATTCTGCCAATCCCCGGTCTGATCAGACTCCTCATGCTGGAGTTCAAGAGATGCCTTCCATTTTCTTTCTTCTGTCTGGGACAATTGATATCCTGGGACGGAGCTGCATCAACAGCCAGGACCTGATTCTCATGAAGTCTACACAGGCCTGACTTGGAGCCTCCAGGAAACAGATTCTCCAAGTTTCCCTGCAGCAGCTGCTGGCTGACAGCTTTGTCCCGTTCCCTGATGCACCTCCCTGTCCTCCAAGGACCCCCTCTGTGCCCCATCAGCAGAAAGCGCTGTTCTGTTTGGGGCTACCTCAGAGCTGCTGGCACAACAAAGCTGTTTTGGTTTTGGCTGAGCACTCGGCATCTGAGCTCTCATGTGGTTGGAGCCCATTTTTTTTCAAGAATGAAAACAGTGGATTAATGAGCTGCTTGTGGCTAATGTGCAGGGTTTCTCAGAACTGGTGCTATTAGAGCCCAGCGTCATGTAGGAGGTAAATGGCAGCACATGGTGAATAAAGCAGTGATATAATAGGTTTAAGTAGTCCATTTCCCTTTGGAGTGTTACTGATAACATGCCCAAATGCATACAAGACCATTACCTTAATGAATAAGACTGCTCTCTGCAGAGCACACGCTGCAGCTCCTCACAAGGGGCTTATTTTTCATCATTTTCAACCAAAAAAAGGCTTGGGTGTTTGAGTGGGAGTGGTATGCAGGGAGGGTAGGACAGAGACAGAGGGGAAGAGAAAGGAAGAAGAGAAGAAATATGGATGAGAGTAGAAGGGGACGAGAAATGAAGAAGGGGCATGAATAAACACAGAACAGGCATGTTGTGGTTTGGACCAGTAGGGTCTCCGGGAACCCCAGTAAGAGGAACTCATACATACACACACAGAGAACAATTATCGAACATTTGATCCTGGATGTTGGAAGGGGCACATCTTTCTTCGGAAGCACCATTGTCCACTGCCAGAAGCGAAAGACTACAAAACATACAGACATCAATGGGCCAGTGCTTACTATTCTCTGGTGTAGATATTCAGCAACTAGACATTGCCATTTGCCTCTGGTAGTCCCAGTCAGTTCAGAATTAGTATCAATTTTTGGTAATTCTACCCACCTCAGTGGAGTTTCTTAGGACTTAGCCTCGCTGACCGGCACTGTGCTCACTAATTGCCAGCCTAATTCTGCACTAGTTAAGCATCTGTCAGCTGGTTGGAGATACTCCATACTGACACCACTGCATGTGAGGGCAGAAGGATTTGCCTCTACGCCTTTCCTCATACGCAGTTTACTTTTCTCCTGGGATGGGCATGTGGAGCAGCACAGCCTGTAAAATCTCTTCAAAGCACAATGACCACCTTTTCTGAATTTGCTTCTGACCAGTGTGGTGGGATCTGAGCCGGACTGTCTTGTTATGCAATGATATGTACTCTTGTGCCAACTAAAGCCTTATTTCCACCACCTTCTGGAATCTCTCTGTTGAGGAGACCCTGGGTTCAAATCCAGTGTCAAATGACCCTGGATTAACTGTTTGGAATTCACCATATGAGGTGAGTTCCACAGAGGTGTAATTCTGTTGGAGTCTAGTGGCAACAGCATGTAATTTGTAGCAGCATCAATGAGATGAGGATCACTAAGGATCAGGGTTCCTAAACGACTGATTATTAAGATCCCTCTGAAAGCCTAAACTGGTGATTCATGGTATGTTTAGGAATATAAACATGGTCTGACTGATCCACAGCAGACACATCCGCATCCCAGTGTACTGGCCCTGGTGGTAAGTAGAGGAAGATACTTAGGACAGTGTACAAGGGTATATAAAGAATAAGGCTTCTCCTACCTGTAGTTTTGTACCTTCCAGCAATCTGCGAGGACTGCCTGGATGTTGCACCCAGACTATTAAGTTTAATCGCCACTGATAGACCAAACCTCCATAAACTTGTCTAAAACCTTTTGAACCTATTTATACGTTCAGTCTACACAATATCCTGTGGCAAATGAGCTCCAAAATTTAATTATGTGCTGTGTGAAAAAGCACTTATTTTTGTTTGTTTTAAACTTGCCTGGTAATTTCACTGGGGCATCAACTTCTCATATTGTGAGAAACAGCATCTAAAATATCTAAGGCACATAGAATCCCATATTTTATTGAAAGGTCATGTGATTTTGACTTCCAAGTGTTAAAATCACTTCTGAAAATGGAACATAGGTTCTACTTTTAATGCTTATGATAATACTGCCTCCAGTGCTCTTGTTTGCTCTTCAACTTGTTTTTATTTATTTTATTTTTTCCTTTAACCTCTGCTTACAAGCTGCTCTAGCCCCTGACAGATCCAGTTCTCAAGCTTCTTGTTTACTCAGCATGGGCTTTATTTTTACAATATTCTCCTTTTAACTGCTTCAGCAGCTGAGTGTCTGTTGCTGGAGACATGAACACAAACTCAACCAAGGACAGGCAAGTTTGTCTGAATGACCTCTTTCTCCTCATTATATTTGTGATGGTCTCAATGTCACAAGTTCAAGTACATGCACATGGGGTTTAATATAACACAGAGATAAAGGCAGGGAGATAGACTTCCACACTCTCCCCTGAGGCATGAACGTATTCTGCCGCTGCTTGATTGTGCCTTTTGCAGACACCTCATTAAAAGTGTGTTCATTACAGATAAACATGCCCTTGTACTTTCACAGGCGTGCATACTCACACACATAATTTAAACATGGTGAGAGATAGCTCACCCTGACACAAATATGTCTGATTCCTTACGTACCCTCATACAGAGACCTTGACTCTAACAAGCAGCTGTTCATTCGTAGCCTTTTCTGCCCTCCATGGAGTTGTATCTTCCTGGTTGCATTGTTAACTTCCACTGTTTTATATGCAGTTTTGAACATGCCTTCTCTCGCTTAAGCCTTTGAGCTTAGTCCAAATAACATTTCTTCTCAGTCTGATAGACCTCCTGTATCAAATGTTCTGATGTGGTGTAAAACTGAGTTAAGAGGCACAGGAACCAGACCCTTTCAATCTTTCTCTTCCCATCATGTAAATCCAGTTTGCTACATGAAGCCATTAATTTCTTACATTCTTGCAGGCATATGCTCTAGTCTGGAAGATTAGATAAAAGATAGTGGATAAGCATCTCCTGAAAGCAGTTTTATCCAGAGAGTTAGCGAGGATGCACTACCTTCCTGCATTAACTTTGGAAGGTAAAGAGTGTGAAGAAACGGAGTGTGTTCGAAACATGTTTCCCTGAGCATTCGTGTCCTTCAGCAATGCAAACCATTGTGTCAGCGGGGATAAATCGGTGTTGCTCTACAAAAACCAGTTGAATGAAGCTGACTCTCTGCTGCCAAGGATCTGGTGTATGTGAGATTTGAATGGAAGGTCTCCTGGCACAGCGCTAACAACCTCTGGAGCCTCGTTGCGGCTAATGCTTACCCCATGACTAACAAAACTGGAGCAGCATTAACAAGCTTGGGAAGTTACTGTTAGAGCACACAGTGCAAATATACACCCTCCATCACAGTGAAAGGGAAAAGAGGAAAGACAGGCTGTTGTGAGACTGCCTAATATGTTAGGGAGACTGGTATTACAGAAGAGTGCTACTTGCCAAGTCAGCTGCGATCGCTAGTTCAGGGACTTCGTTTTTACTGCCAAGAACTGCTGGCCCGTGTACATGTGTATCGCACATGCTAGGCTTGTGAGACAAAGCAGATACAATGCCTGCAGCTACAAGGAAGGGCAGAAGGGATGAGAGGGTGCACGCCAGCAGAAGTCCCTGTCAGAGGTGTTGGGGTGTGCTGGTGGGCACCAAAAGTACATTTATGGGTGCACGCAGAGGAAGCGATCTCGAGCTGCGTGCTCAGGGTGAGCATGCAGAGTGTGGGGAGTGTGAAACGAAAGTGTGAGTGTGTGTGCACATGCATGAGGGTGTCTCCATCTGTGTGCAAGCAAGTGGGAACGTCTGCAAACAGGGATGTGAGTGTAAGTCTGCAGAAGTGCGTGCACAGAGGGAGATGCCCGCAAGTAGTGCAGAATGTGTGCATGTGTAAGGCCGTGTGTCTGGAGGGGAGGTGTGAAGAGATGCTGTGTATGTGGAAGCCGCCACGCCTCTGTGTAGGCAGCACTCTGGCTGCGTGTACGGGGAGAGGGATTTGGGGGAGGGAGATGAGCTTGGGCTACGTGGGAGCTCTGTGCCACTCCGCATAGGTAGGCTGCATCTGCGTGTGCAGTGGTGGAAAGCTTCCTAGGAGACTGGAGCGCTGTCCATAAAGGTCTCTGTAATATGAAAGACCGTTTTTAAACACACCTCAGGAAAGGGGTCTCAAATGTGTCCTACAGCTCCTCTGTGAAAAGAGGAAAATACACGGGGGCTGGGAGCGTGCCTCTGTTAGCACGTAGCTGTTGTGTTGTTTGTGATGTGTCTTTGGTTTGACGGGGCGTATGCGGGATTGTGCACGAGCGCTGCGTGCGTGGGCTGGGATAGGTGTGCAGCAGCTACAGCTGTGTGCACGAGGGAGATGTGCAGGAGAGGACGGCAGGGAGGGCTGAGCAGGGGCAGTCCCGTGGCTCAGGGATTTCGAGCACGCGCCGCAGGGCTCTGCTCAGAGGGCTTTGTCCGAGCCGCTCTGCTACGGAGCATCACTAAATTCGGTGCGGGCGCTTTCTGTTTTGCGTGTTTCTCCACACACCTTTGCGCCCGGCTGGACATCAGGCCCTCCGAACTGCGGCTCTCCTGCACTTGTTGAGGAGCATCGGCAGGAGAAGGAGCGGTTCCCTTGGAAACCTCTGGATGCCCAGCAACAAGTCGCTGGCAGCTGCCATGTGACCAGGTGCATTAATCAGACATGTTGTATGAATCAGGTCAGTTGGGGCCAAAGTCCAGCCCGCTCCCCCTTCGCCTCGTTGCTAATTACCGAGCCGCAAGGGCTGCTCTGAGTAGGGGGTGGAAAACAACTTGAAATAATTAAATAAAACAGTGACCTTTCCTGTTGTGGCTTCTAAGTTCATCCCAGACTTCCTCCACGAGAAAAATCTGTCCAACCCTCTTCCACTTAAACAAACCTAGAATGCAAATAAGTGAGGCAGAGGAGTCTTGCAAGGTGGAAAAGCCAGAGAGAATGAATCTGCCATAGACGCGGTGAGTTTCCAGGTCTCTTCTCGCAATAAACCCTACATTTCAAATGCATCTTTTGAACGAGTAGCTCAGGCTTGAGACAGTTTGGGCTTGACAGGTACACCTCATGTTCACAACTCGGATCCCTTTGAAAATCAAGTTTCTGAAGTCTCAAGTGAAATTGCTGGCCAAAATGACTGGTTAGATGACACAGAGAGGACTTGAGTCCAAAGTCCTGCCTGATACCTCTAAAAGAAGAGGCTACAGCTGTCAGGAAAACAGGCAATGCCTGTGCACTTCTCATCTCTTGTGAACGACTGCAAAATGGCTGTTCTTTGCAGATATGCAGCTGGAGGGTTTATTCTTCATCATTCCTCATGGCTCATTTCTTTAAGCTCAGTGGGGCCTTTCTCCATTTGACTTAGGAGCAGAGACTCAAAGGCAGAAGCTGGAGGGAAATCAAAGATGATTTTGTAGCTGCAGCTCTGGGCCAGGGGAGAGCAGCAGTTACCAAACTGGGACTGAACTGAGAGCAAATTGGGAGAGTCCTAGTGAGCAAATGAGGTAAAGGGAAAACTAAGGATGAAGAGATCCAGCTGGGGTAGTAATAGACATAAGCACTGATCCAGTCCCTTACTCCAGGTTCCCTTTCCAGTAGGATCTTCTATGGGAATTAGGTACCCAGGTCTCACTGTCCTTTTGATCTATGTTCTGGAGGGACTAGGCACCCCTCCGCATTTTCCATAAGATGCCTGTTACAGTTTCAGCTCCTGTCCTTTCCACCTTCCCCCCCAATTCCTGTTTTGCCTGGATAAAGCCAGAGCAAAGGCTTCCAGATTTGGCTCCTGAATGAAAGTCTCTCACAGACACACGTTCAATGCCAGGCACTAGCAAGGCTGTAACATCTTCTTTTACCCACACACCAGTCTACATTCTTCGTGCTGTGACTAATGCATTGCAAGGTCATCGGGTACTGCTCAATCTCCATCTCCTCCTTCAAGAGATCAGTGTTTGAGCCTCCCAGGGTATTCACTGATTCATGTTGAACACAGGTACATTCTGCTCAAAACCGTCTTTTATCTTGGGCAACAACAAAAATGTTGCAGTGGCTGGTCAGATTCTCAGCTGATGTAAGGCAGCCAAAGGATTTGGCCCACAATCCACAATGGTACTAAAGACCAGAAAAAAAAGAAAGAGTTGGAAACAGAGCACCTGGCTTTATTCTAATCATGCTGTAATTTGAATAGCATCCAATGCCACTTGAAAATGGGCTCCCTTCATGTCATCTGCTTTTAGATGCAGATCTTAAGAGCCCAGTATTTACCCGCAGGAGATCTGTTCATAGCAGGCAGCAATTTCCCCAAATCAGATCTGAATGTGGATCTCAAGTATTACCTAGACCAAGCCTTTTACTTTGGGCCATTTCAATTTCTATCTAATTAATGTTACAATCAATTCTTATTTTTCCTTTGGTATCATGTGATAATATATCCTGTGCACAGGATATGCCAGCAGACAAAGCTTTAGCTCAATGTACTGATGACCTAGGACAATCTAGGGCAATCTTGAAGAATTGACATCTGCAACCTGTGTATTTGCAATCTAAGAGGTGCAACACAAATCCACCCCAGCTGACACCCTCCAGTCAAAGTCAGAAGCATATGCATGTTCCTGGATATAAGGGTTAGGAAATAAATGTGTTTTCACTGGCGAGTGATTTGTTCTTTGGCACACTTGAGGGAGTAACTGTCTGACCTCCTTGCTCTAGGAAGGTAAGAGAGCCAGATGGATTCTAGATACTCAGATCTGGTCTGCAATTCAGCTCAGTATTTCTGGGAAGAAATGGAGGGCTGTGTTTTTGTGTAAAAGATCTGAAAACAGGATGATAAAGGCTGAGAATTTAGGGTGAAACTTGGCTTGTCCATTGGGCTGGGAAATCAGAGGGTATGAGCGGCAAAGGCTGAGGGACACTATGGTAGGATGGAAAGAACAGGCTGTTTAGGGTTTGGTCCTGGGAGATACTGAGCAACTCACCTCCGCAAGGCAAAACCGGCAGGTCCTTGCTCAGACTGAAGCACAGGAAGAACCTCGTTGGCCCTCCTGGCGGTGTCCCTCATGGGCACAGCTCCATCCCCCACCTCCCCGCCACTGCCCTCTTCCCAAGGGCTCCAGGCGTCTCTACCCCAACGGGCAGACCTGTTGCTATCTGCCGTCACTCCTCCGACCCGCCTTTACGCGAGGAGGAGACTTTTACACTGAAGCGCAGGCGGCTCTCCATGATGTAATCGGTGCGGTCTGTGCATTTGCAGGGAACAGCAGCCTCCCGTTGGCCGAGGCGCAGAGTCCCCGCCCGGGTGCTCCTCCCGCCGCCCCCCCGGCCGCGGCTCATAAAAGCCGCGGGGCAGAGGCAAGGCAGCTTTCCCAGCCCCTCGGCTCCCAGAGGTGACCCAGGGACAGGTGAGCTCCGGCGAGGGCGCGGAGGCAGGCTCGGCCGAGG
>NW_010515160.1:54288-56203 GCF_000687285.1 Phaethon lepturus | reverse complement strand
CGGATGGTGCTTCCCTGGGCGAAGCTTTGATGTGCGCTTTTCAAAGCATTTCAACCGAGCTACATAGATAGAAAACTCGTATTTGACAACGTTTCTCTATCTTTGATTGAACTTCTCAAATCTCTCCATTTCTCTTCAGACGTAGAGAGCCCGCGAGCTAAAAGCCAAGCTTTTTCCACAGCTTATGTTCTTGTAAAAACAGCTCCAAGTACACACATTCTGCTCCTCGCTCCAGTCAGGGCTCCGCATGCCAAGTCAAGTATTTATTTTCATTACTTTTGAGACCACCAAAATTAATGTATCTTTCAGACAGGAAGAATTTTATTTATTATGGTGGATTTGAATCCAAGAGATGAAAGAAGAGCAGCGTGCATCTTGAAAGCGACCGAGGCTGGGAGCAGGAGGAGACGGCTCGACCTGAGCTCCCCTCCCTCCCCAGCACCAGCCCCGACGTGTTTCCATACGGACGGACCACAGCACCGCAAATCTTCCCCAAAACACCACCGTAAATCCTGCCGTGGTTACGGCAGTGAGGGTAAGCTTCAATGTTTTAAGGAGTTCCTTGTTTCCCGAAGTCACCAGTGCAGTTGCTGGTTGATGGTGTAGCTGGGTGGGGCGGGAGGCTGCCAGAGGGGATTTGCTCCCCGGGGAGTGGCACCCAGAGAGAAAACAGATTATTTTTCCCCTTTTTCATGTGCTGATCCCTGAACTCTACACCCAAGGAGACAGGTGAAATGGCCAAGCCAACCCATGCCTCTTTGATGCTGGCTGTTTCCTTTCATAAGCGTCACTCAAACTGCTAAAATTGGGATTTCAGCATCAGTCTGTGATGCTGAAGGAGGATGCTGAAGCACGCTGGCTCAGCTATCGGCATGAATTCAGATCCTGTTAACGTGATGGACCCTAGCATGCGTTTCAAGTTACTTCCAAGCCAACCTGCTCCACCAACCAGCCCTGGGCTGTCCTGGAGCGTGCGTGTCCCCGTGGGCTTGGGCTGCAACTGGGAGGACACGCACCCTGGGTGTTCCGTTTGTGTTATGCTTTGCTTACAAGAGGAATACATCACTGTCAACTCGCATCCGATTGCTGCGTTTTAGCAAAATACAAATAAATTATAAAAACCACAGACAAATTTTGGGCTTGCTCAAGCATTTCAGCCAAGAGCTTGGAGGCAAATTGGGTTTTTTAGTTATTCTGAGAGAAATCCCCACTGAAATCCGGCTCCCCAGCTCATGCGAACAAGCTAGGTACGTCGAGGATCCTGGTCTCAGCAGTTGGCGTTGCGTTCGCCCCCTCCCCTTCTTTCAGCGCTTCGGCGTGCTCCGACAACCGGACTGCAGTGCCAGAGGACATCACCGAGAGCTCTTACCGAACGCTCTGTTGATATTAAAGAGCTGTATCACTGCGTTGTTTTATTTTACTAACCGGTGAATGAAATGCAACTCAAAGTAACCACACAGCCCAGTTGTTTGTATAACGTACGCTCTGGTTAGCTTGTGTTCCTCCCGACGACTGCTGTCCGAGCTTCATTTTTCATGAAAGCTGACTCGGGAAACGCGATGACGCACCATCCAGGTCCGCGATCAGTCATTACAGGTTTCCCAATGAAGCAATGTGGGAAGTGCTATGCAGCTGATGCATCCACTGCATTTGCTTTTCAGTGGACTTTCAACACGGGACCCAGCGCTTCCCATACACCAGCAGCTACAGGAACTTCTGGAGCTTCGCTTGACGAGTTCACTCTCCCGTTCCCGGGGTCTGAAGCATGTTATGTGTTCACGTGGAGGGACATAGGACTTTTGAAGTCATATTTTCTGGAACAGGAACCGGTCGTGTCCCTGCGGTCAGTCAATATGCGCTGGCAATCAACGCCTCATGGCTCACACAGCGGTCAATGAATGCATCAAACTGTACT
>NW_010515160.1:49634-54257 GCF_000687285.1 Phaethon lepturus | reverse complement strand
GCTCTTCCCTCGGGAAGCTTCCCCTCCTGCTGCTCACTGAACGAGTGTTACCTCTATGATATAGGTGTTGTCTAGTATTTTTTGCTGTTTGTGGCAGTACTGTCCTTTGTGCTCTCCCCATCAAACCCACCCAGACATTGCGGTGGTGGGAACAGCTCCATGCAAAAAGAGCAAGAAGCTGTGTGCTTGGACCTAACACACCGTGCTCTCCAATGCATTTTCATCTGGGGAAATCCAGCAGGATTTTACCTATATTCCTTAACTGTTTTGCTATGGATCCCATCATGACCTCCTTCGAAAGTGTAGAAATGAAATTCTAGTTTGTGAAAGGAAAAAAATTCTGCTGCTGCTGGTTTCCAATGCGTCTGGAGTTCCATCAAAATGCTGCCAAAGTCATCTTGCCCATTAGGAAGAAAATGGATTACGTCTCTATAAAAACTTTTTAGGAAACATAATTTCATTTCTAGACCCAAGCCAATCCAAAGATGGAGTGCATTGGTCATTGGCATTGGTCATTTTTCGGTAAAAATCTTCTACTGAGAAACCTCATTGATGCAACTCCTCTCGAGGCTCTCCTACAGAGGGAGGCAGCTGCCTTAGGCCAGGGGGATGAGAGGAAAGTGTGGTGAGACCAAAAGGAAGACAAAACTCATGAGAAAATAAGCTTGGAAGTCCAACACCTGATACAACAACTTGTTGCTTCTTCCATGAAGCTCACTGAAGCTTCAGGCAAGTCCTAAATGCGTTACCAAGGCAGCCGGCCCCCGATGTACTTGCCTGAGATAATGCCAGCTTGGAAGTCCTTGAGATACTGGATCATTAGACAGCGTTGGGTCCTTTCCAGGCTATATTTGATATCATTTCTCATTGCAAAACCTGAAGGGGAACTGTAATTTTTAGTTGCTTTCATCATCTCCGATAATACCTCAAGCCTGGGTCCCAGTTCCTTAAAAGTGCAAAGAAAAAAGCGGTGTGTTGGACACCCAATAAAGGAGAATTTGTGCTATCCACAGTTAGTCTGAATTGAACTTAATTGTTTATTACTCTGAGGTCTCTGAAGGATAAAGAATGTGGAATAAAATATTTCTACCACCTCAGCCTTTGTGAAAACATCCACAACCTGTTCAACACTAGGGTCAGTAACTTTGAAATGATCTCACAATTTGATTTCATTATATTTTAATTGTAAATGATATATTCCAGGGCTCATGGAGGGTGAGAAGCTGGGACTAAGGGAATATTAACCCCCTGCTTTTTTTTTAATTCTCCAGCCAGCTGTACTGCAGGCAGGTGCAACACAAACTCCCAAATACCCTGCTAACGTAACGAAAGCCTGACCTAGAGGGACCGATGTGAACGGGCTTTTCAGCCTGCATGCTTATTCAATTCGGTCTGCGGAGAGGCTGCCAACCGGGGGACGCGGTGCCAGAAGCGTGGTGGTTTTTTTAATGCAAAGTTGCAAAACCACAAAACTCATTTTTACTAGTGACCTTTTTACCACTAATTGTCGGGGTACTCTAAAAAAAAACAAAACAAAAAACATGCAGTTATTTTGGTCAGGGCTGACACGACATCCCAGAAATGCTCCTCCGGCAGCGGCAGCTGCTCCCTAACCCCGCGCTGTTTTCCCAGCGTTTGCATCCAAACTAGACTGGGTCCTGCTTCGATGAGTCACACAGCTTTTTGGGTTGTTGTTTTATTTTTTCTTGCAGAGCAGCTTTTGATTGTGAAATACATCACCAAAAAATAGCTGGAGTGTTGGAAAGAGGGAGCAAGGAGTAGGGGGTGGGGGTACAGACAAGGAGAGGCTCCAGGGCCATGGCTGCACCAAATGCTGAATGAAGGGGGTTGTTTTTCTCCCCTTACTCTTGCTGTTTTTTCCCTCCGAGAACACACAGGTCTATTTTACTTTATTTCTACAGCTTTTTTAGACACGGACTAGGCATTAGTTACAGCTGGACTCGCTCTCCCTATGAGAGTTCGACCAAGTTTTGATCTCCTTTGCCCAGGTTTTAATACTGATTCATTCCCTAATTTCATTAGAATTGGCGACATGTAAGAGGTGTATTTGTGAGCGGAGCTTGACCTACTTTTTCCACCTCCTCTGCCGAGTGTTTTACGAAGGGATTTAGCCGACGCTCGGCTGGGGGCAGCGGGATTCTCAGCCCAGCGACCTTTCAAGCCCGTCCAGGTCTGCGCTCTCCATACACCTCCACGGAGAATCCCGATTTCAAGTGAAAAAAGGAGACCAGTCTACTTCAACGAGTCCCAGTAAACTAAAACAACTCAACATTCTTGGGCTACTTTATTTATGATTTTTGCCATGTTGCAGCTTCAGCTAAAACGGTGTAAAAGCCGGTCTTCTTAAATCATTTCTATCCACTGAAACACTTCTATACTCTGGAAATGCCTTAAAATGTAGACAGTATTTACATAAAAAAGCCTAACAGAAAGCTGAGAGGCAACATCTCATGCTAGAAGGTACCTCACAGGAAGAGAGTGCTGCTTCTTCAGCAAAAAAACCTCAAATTAAAGAACAAACCCCCACACCGGCTCTGGCCTCCTGCCGTGCTCGACGGTCCCGAGGTGCTGCTGAAAGCAGCAAAGCTGCACCGTGGCACCGGCTTGGGTCTGCTGAAGCTTACGGCAAATCTCCCGCCCACCGTCAACGGGCCCAGATTGTCACGACGGTTTTTTTTTTTGCTGTCGCTCTTACAGATAGCAAATTGAGACATTTCCAGCCTAAAGTAGAAAGAACCACAATCTGTCGTTCCACAATAAAACACTTGAGGACTAGCGGCTTGGGGATTGCGCTCAGCCGCATCCATGGGAATCCATCCCCCACGACGAAGCAAGTATCCCTTCTACCGAGGGATTCTGTTAGTGCTGGTTTGGTTTGTTATTTTCAGCCTTTGTCTCTAACAATTTTTCATGTGGTCCACAAGTCTGAAGAGTGATTTCCTCTCCCACTCCAAAGCCACGTCTTCACTAAGCCCAGCAACCGCTGCGGGATGGCTGGTTTGTAAACACGGGGTGAAAGCACTTTCCTCTAGTTTTTGTTTCTGTCAGCACATCCCAGTTTTCTCTTTTGCTTTTCTCCTCGCCTCCCAGTATTTATAATTATCTCCCCAAAACGTTCTTGGACTCTTAAATTGTCCAACCTAGTTTATAGCAGCGTTTAACATTCAAAACCAGCCCTGTTGATTGGCCGGTGGCTGGGTCACATGGCAGCTCCCTGACTGGCGAAGCCCAACACGCTGCGTCGCGTTTTAGCGGAGCACGAAACCGCCCGTTAAATCGTAACCGAAAGCAGCTGCCGACTGAGCGCGGGGCCGAAGGGAAGGCGCAAGGCGCCCGCCCGCCCCTCGGCCGATTTCAGCCCCACCGCCACCGCGTCGTGCTGCGTCTTCGCACGCTTGCTTTGGAAAGCTCTCCGCTTTCGGAAACGTGATCTCGGCAGTAAGCGGTTTACGGAGTTATTTACAGCTCAATTTACCGAGCATCCTACCGGATTTTAATGCCGTGGCGCGCGTTGTCTGTCGAGTGCGGTCAGCAGGAGAGAAGTTGTCTCCGAGTTTTTTAACGCGTTTTGAACCCCTCTCCTTCCTCCGCTCCACAACCATCTAACCAGTCACAGTGCAAGCCTTACACACCGGAAAACTCCCTGTAGAAAATGACAAGAACCCAGAAATGCAATCAAAGAAAAGCCAAAAATGGGTAACCTATAATTTTCAGTTTGTTTTTTTTTTTTTTCCTTAATTATCCCAAAGGATCTATTGAGCTCTGCCAGAAGCCTGGGCAGACGGGCAATTTGTCAGGGGAAAAAAGCACCGCGCCACCACCGCCGTGTTCAGAGAGAGATGCTAACAGGGCAGGCTCCTCATCCCGCACCAGCGTCTGGTTTTGCTTGGACTGGATTTTGAAGTTCACTTTTATTACCTTTGAGCCTGAAATTTTTCAAGGAAGCCCTCCAAAATCTTTGAGATTTTGCTTTCATTTGAAGGCAGGGTAAGTTTTACCCTCAATTTAAGTGAGCAGAGAAACAAGAGAGCCCAAGGCAGTTTGGAAACAAGTAGCTGAGAAGGTCTCCTATGATCTCTGTCGCAGAATGAGGCTGCTCAGCATTTCCCGGACAACTCTGTTAATCTGAAGCTTAATTCGTTAACGTTCAGTGTATGGAACTCCTTAACTGAAAGCGTCTAGAAAAGTGCAAATGGCCTCTGCCTTCACAAAATACCAGCTACGTCAGCAGTAAAGAAAGGTGGAGATTGCCTTCCAGGGACCAGCTTTAAAAATGAGCTCTCCAAAGACACAGGAGTGACCCTGTACCACAGGAAAAGACCTAAGGCCTCTGAGCTGCCTCTCTGAAGCACGACCGAGATTTCTCAGACCTCAGACCTAGCAAACAGACGTTCTCTAGATGGTGTGATGGGCACCCCAGACCCGTGCAGGGAAGAGATGGCTCGGCTGGGTGAGCGTGCAGAGGAGGGTCCTTGGGGCAGGAGCAAAGCCCGACACTGGCTGCGGAGCGGCGGGGCAGCGCGGTGCCCGTTCCACACCCCGGGCACAGCTCGAAGCTCAGCATGAGCAGACACTGGGCACTGGCACAGCAGCCGAGGAGCA
>NW_010515160.1:38532-49603 GCF_000687285.1 Phaethon lepturus | reverse complement strand
GCCCCGGCCCAGCCGGCCGAGGGGCAGCAACGGCAGCCAAACGTATGAGGTCTTCAGGCACGCCGCAGCTGCAGCCGCCTGGGCTCCGCTGGCTTTCCTCGCCCTGGGAGGGGACGCGGAGCCATTCAGCTGCTCTGCTCGCTGCACGTTGGTCCGATCAGCCCAGGCGACTCGTGAGCTCCGGTTCCCTCTGAACCCCACCTCGCCGCCCCGTTCAGCAAGCATACTGCTCTACCCAACTCTGCCCGGATTTCAGCACAACGTGCCAGCGACACCATGGAAGCCTGGCACCCGCAATGCACACGCAGCTCGTCACGGTCCATCCCGCTGCCCCACGTGCGTCTGGCTCCTGCAACGCTCTCGGAGCCCAGCGCTTGCTAGCACTCTCCTGGGCGAGCCCATCGGCATTACAGAACCAGGCAGAACAGCAGCCACCTCCTCAGCTGGGCTCGGACCCAGCGTCGCTGCCACGAACGGCCTTGCGTCAGATTTTGCCGGCTGCGGATACCGCCCACGGCTGGTGTGTGTGACCTCTCCTCCCTACATCATCTGAATTTTCTGGGCTTTGAGAAAGCATGTACTGATATAAACAAAACCAGATACAGGAGGAGAGGAACCTGTTTAAGATTTGAGATGACAATTCTGCCCTCAGTTACACTTTCTTGAACAAGAGCAGATTTGGTTAGTAAAAAGATACAGACCTAATTCTGATTATTTTTACACCGGCAAAGCCAACGACTCTGGGAGAATGAGAAGTGCTTTACCCTGGCACTGGTGCAACACCAACCACCGCTGCCGTTTAGTGCCCTGGACGTTTTCTCTGCAATATGGTTTCAAACACTTGCGAGAGCTGAAAACAAAGAAATGAAATACCAGCCTCGTGCAGACTTTAGAAATGAAAAATAAAATGTCCAGGAAATCCCTGCAAGGTTTTGGACTGAACAGGAAGATACATTACAGAACTTTTTCAACCTTTTTTTTTTTTTTTCCTACTTCCAAGCAGCAGAACGCCAAAATGCTAACAGGCAGGGCAAATTGAGCAAAAATAAAATATTCTGTGGACTGGGTTAGAAATTAAGGCAGTATTTATTTTTTTATGCTTTACACTTTGGCCAGCATTTATCCCGAATGAAGGCAGCAAATGTTATTAGATTTCATGGAATGTAAATAAACAGTTATTGGTAAATACATTTTGGTGGTCTGCTTGTTACACTGCATGTCAGGAAAACTATAGGGAACTGGCAGGAGTTCAGATGTCTTCAAGGAACACAGAAAACAGACATATTTTACTAATTATAGCTAACAAAAACACTCTGAGATTACAGTTAAATTACATTAAAACATAACTTGTTGGCAAAGGCTGGGAGCATAATGCTTTGCCTGTATCTTTCTGTATAACGTTTCATCGGAACAGAGCAGTAACATCGGGAAACCCTGGCACAGACCGAGCCGCCGCGGGTCCAGCCGGTCACTGTGTTTCCCGCAATAGTTTCTGTAGGTCCAGCGTAGCTGCCAAGAGGGCGAAGACCCGGGTTTGCCCGCAGCAGGTACCGCAGGGGGGGACCCACCGTCTTCATCGGAGCCTGCGCAGCTGGGAAGGGAAGGAAAAAGAGGCACCTGCTAAACGCAAGGGGCTGTGCGGTGCGGGGAGGGCGGGACGGGCAGAAGCAGCGGTAGGTGGAGGGCTGCATGGCCGTACCTCCCAACAGGAGCTTTTGTACCACAACACCCGACCTGGATGGACTGAGCCACCTCCGGCCGAGCCCTCGCCGAGCTGCGAGCCGGGTGCCGCGGCTGCAACGCAGCAGCGCTCTGCTGCACCTTTCGCTTCTGCCTTCTGGGTCCTCTCTGCAACACATCTACGGGACAAGGAGAGAAAGAAGTGACGGCTCTGGCCTGGAGTCTTCTGCGGGGCACAAAGTCATGTTTCGGCTGTGCCAGTACACAGGGACCTCCAGCAGTCGATCGCGTAGCTAAAATCGGAAATACGCCTTGACGCAAGCCAGGAGTTCCCGATGCACTTCAACGAACTCGTTTAGCTCCTACAGAAACGGAACTGGGCAGACCAGCCCCTGCGCAAGATGCCCAGGCAGCGTTCGTGGCACGGCTGCAGCCCTGCTTGTCCCCCGGGAGAGCCTCCGGCCGTGCACCCCGTCGCTGCTCCCCCACTCCCCTCCGCTACGGGGCCTGGCCCACGGCGCTGCTGCCCCACATCAATGCAAACCACTTCTGCAAGAGCAGACCCTTCTTAGCTGTAGTAGGAAAATGAGGCCTTTCTGCAGGAATCGTTCTGTTTTGACGGCGTCCGGATTTCACGTCAACCGAGCTGTAGCGAACGCTGTCCCCCCCCAAGCACCCGCAGTGAACGGCCCGCTGCATGGAGCATGCACGAAAATCAACTGCAGGGATGCTTGCATTACACTGAATTAGATTAGAAACTCTTAATGTTACTTTTTTCAGTACAGTTCTTACGAAGGAACCTGATAAAGAAAGATGCTCAGCAGCGCTGCATGTGAGCAGCCGTCGGGTCACAGGAAAATCAGGTGCAACGTGTTATTCTGTTCTCCCACAGTTGTACATCAGATGACAACAATATTCTTGCTTTACAGAAAGTCTCTAAAGTAGAACCATTTCATTCCTTCTGCTGGTGGGATATTAACACTGAGCAGTCGCTGGCAGGGTGATGCAGCGGGGCTGGTAGCTCCGCTGTGCAATGATGATTATCCATTTTAAAACCAGGTAAATCAAGGTGGTCATTTAATCTGATCACAATTTAGACTACGAGAAGGGTGCGTATCATTTTGTCTGCCAAGCAAAGGAAAGGGGAATATACAGGCTTATCTCCCCAGAATATCAGTAACACTCCTGCCACCGTGCCCCACTTCAGGAACACACCGTACCTGCGCCTTGGGTTATCCTTGCGTCCATGCCCACGTGTAAAGAAACCCTCTAATGAAATCATGCTTCACGATTACCCCATGGTAATCTCTTCCCTTGGACTGTCTTTGTGTCGCATTTATGGCCCATTCTTTGCTGGGAAGATTTTTACAGGGGATCTGAAGTTTAAAAGAAGACAGATGACAAGCTGTGATCGCGAGGAGGAGAGGCTCACCATATGGAAATAGAAAGCCCTGGCTCCCTCCTCCATCCCTCCTCCCCCCTCCCCTGCCGAGTTTCTCTACTTCACATGGTGCTATTGGGATTTGAAGATCAGAATACAAATTAAATTATTAAACGAGGAACGAAAAAAACTCGGGCCTTTCCTCTCCATCCTCCCATGTGATCAGTAATTATAAATCAAAGTGGGGAAAACAACCCCGCTGGAAGCTGGCATTTGGGATATAGCCCAGTTGCCTACAGAAGGATGTAATGCTCAAGCGACACGTATGTGCCTTTGCATGCTATGGGGGATTCATGCATGAATTGGTTCTATAGCTAAGAAATTATTTTAATGGCAGAGACTTATTTGCAGGGTATATTTATTATATTATTTACTCACTGGGAAGAGCAGAAGCACCACTCCTCAAATCCACTACCCTTCTCCAACGTCGGACTCCCAGTCGCCGAAAACCATGTGGTGTTCCCCAAAACAGGACAGCTGAACCCCCATCTGATGCCTTTTAGCCACGAAGCGCCACAACATCAATGCGTGTCAGCAATTGCTTAAAGCCTAGGCAGTCAACGAGAAAGGAATTAATGCATTTCAGCCGGGCAGAACTTGAGGTGTGCTAGTTTTGGGGTTTATTTTGGTGTGGCAAATTTTAAACAAGTTGGTGATCTGGCTGGTTGCTAGTCTATACATCGCGGTGACCACGTCAGGTGAGAGCAGCCGGAGGAAAGGGCAGCCACCGAGGGCTGAGCCCGCCCCGGCGCTGGCAATGTGCTGTGAGCCCAGAGGGGTCTCGCTGCTCGTGGTCCGGCTCTCAGCCCTCCCACCTGCACCCCCTGGGAGCCGCAGGGGATTCTGCACTTTCAGAAAACCTCCGGCACATGCTGCAGGTCTCGAGTGTTGAAAAATTTGGCCCTGTTTTCAACACTGCCCTTGCAAGACTTGGGCTCAGCTGCTGACCTCAGTAGCCAGACTTACAAAATAAGCACTTAGTCCCCTTAGTGCAGGCTTGGGCTATGGACATCCCATTAAGGCACCCATGTTTGAACACCGGCTCTTTGTAGCCAAAATAAATAGCTGAATCAATGCTACACAGAGTTTAATCTAAACACGTAATGGAGTCTAACTCAGATATACACTGTATTCCATCGACAGGTCCTGGAGATGGCAAACTGAAGCCTGCTTTTATAGTGTGCCAGCTCAGGGACCTGTTCCCAATTTGCAGATTTGGCCTGTTGCATTCTAAAAGATGTTTAATATACTCGATGCCTGTTTGTGTTAATGTTTACCATTGAAGTTTTTCATTATTTGATGTTATATTTGGCCATAGCATTAGAATTCCATTGGACTGACTGAAATCTAGTGTCAAATCAAAGCCAAAGAAGCATCTTTGTGATAGACCTTCAGCTCCCATCCAACCATGTTAAAAAAAAAAATCTATTGTAGGTATTTTCTTTGTAGCTTTTCTCCCTCTTGCCAAAGAAATAGCAAACACTTTATTTATTAGCTGTTGTTTTCATACGTGCAGCTCTGTAAGAGCTGAGCCCAAAGCCATGGACTAGCAGGGAGGTGCAAGCTGTTCTGCCAGGTGGGCACAGGTCCATTCCATGCCAGGGTCAAGTGCGAGCGAGGACGGCTGCCACCTCCCTCCAAGACCTTCTCCAGGCCTCATCATTTGGGACAGACAGGATTACCCCCAGCCCCTCGAACTTACTCACTGAGGCATCTCGGGACGGCTGACGGACTGCGCTGATTTTCCTGCTGCTCGCAAGTTGCTTATCGTTGCTTGGATCAGAATCAACCTTTAAAGCCCGAACAAAAATCAGTTTCCCACTGTGCTAGACCCCAGCATTGCAGGGAGAGCAGTCCTGCCCCAAGAAGCCTAAAACCTTGATTCACGAAACTACTTAAGCACATGCCAAGATGAGATAGCTGTAACTAGGACGTGCTTAAAACAAAGCGCTTGCATTAACTCCGCACCTAATGAGAGAGCTTGCCTGACCTGGGGGTCTGGCTCCCGGTCCCCCCTCTCTCGGCAAGCCTGCTGCCGCTCGCAGGCTGAGGGTGGGATTTTTTCATGGAACCCCGGTGATACAGGCTCAGGAGTCGATCCCCAAGCGCCGTGGGGAGTCACGAGCCTTGGGGGATGCTGAGGACTCTCGGCACTCGCAGACTTGGAGCCTGCAAATCATGCACGTGCTCACAGAAACCCTGGCGTGGATCAGCAAGTCCGGAGCGAAAATAAATGAAGGAGTCTTGCTGAAGTCCAGATGTCTCTGAATTGAAAGGGACCTGGAAAATATGATGGCCTGAACGAAAATCTGGGAAACAGCATTTAAACGTAAAGCCACGAGTGTAGCTTTGAAAAACAAGTCAACAGATATTCTCTCAGCTTGTTAAAAAGGGGAGCTCTGTGAATAACCCACTTTTCAGTTCACCAAAGATCTGCCAAAGCAGATAATGATGTTTCAAACTGTCCCCCCCTCTCCAGAATATCTTCTCAAACTTTCTCATCAAAATTAAGATCAGATATTTTGTATTTCAGTGAACTTTACTTTTTTTCCCAGGATGATGTTTTTTGATTTTAAAGATTATAAAGTCAATTATGTAAATGTCATCTCAGTACCTAAGAGCATTTATTTTGACAGTATTAAAATGGCATGTTTTCATTAATGAAGAGTTCACACTTACCTCCAAACCGGACTTCTTTCTGAAACGGGAAACAAAAATCTCTGCGTGCAAAACTTTGTTCAGCTTTAGTTAAATGCTGAGGCACTAAGCAAAAGATCTGCAGCATTATACTGAAGTAAACGTCATATAATATATAGCAGCAGTTCTGAAAAGCATGCACAACCCTGGGAGTACTCATATGAAAATATTCTCTTTAAGAGGTAGACAAGAAGTTTGCCATTTTGGGGAGAACAGAGCCAACATTCCTAAGAAGTCCCAGTGGTCACGGGCCACTAAGATGACGCTTGTCAGGGTCAGATTGAGGTTTTAGCGTTCAGCCCATTCGCACAGCTTACTGCATGGTATATATTTCTGCATATAGATCTGCTAATCCTGAATGGCGTCATCTTAATATATCATTCTTGAAGGAACTGATTTACCAAAAGCCTTTGAGATCTTGATGTTATTGGTTGAGATGTTCTACATTACTGGTGCAGAAGTGAGGTAAACCAACTTTCTCCCAGCATTCGTATGACTTGATTGCAGTGACCAGGTTAGGGTGGTTTACCAGATCCTCCCACATCTGCCTCCAATTTTGTAATGTTGCTGCTAAAATATACTGCTCAAAGGGATGAATAGGTTAAGATTTGCTTTGTGATCTGTTGCTGCTGCTGCCTATGTGCTGAAAAAATACCTGTTAGTATTTGAAAGTTCGGTAATTTGGTCCCTTTAGAAACAAAATCTTCCGCCACCCTGCCTAACGAAGTGTGCAAAGCTGCGAACGCTGGTGCTGGAGACAAGCTTCTATTCTCACCGTCATCACCGTCTCCTCCTCTCACCAGGTATCTCATTTACGGCACCTCATGCCTAGAGCTGAATCCCTGCTTCCAGAGTCGCCCGCTGGCTCTGAATTCCATCCCCTGCTTTAGCTGGTGACCTCTGGCAGTTGGGTCTGTTTAAAAGCTCAGAGGCTGAGCATCAGTTTCCTCCCATGCTTCTGTATTTACCTGGCATTGGTTCCATGAAAGGACAACTTGCCAACTACAGGACAGCATGGAGTAACGGACTGTTCACTTCCCTTGAAACGTAGAAAAAATACAGTGACGGGAAGGCAATTTGCAGCAATGAGATGTCTTTACACTTTGCTAACGTAAAACCCTTTTGTGAAACCACACACATGATCTGTGCTCTAGGCTGCACGGGTTGGGGGACAGCAGACTTCTTCAGTTAGAGCAGCCAGCCTTGGTCACCAATGAAGGTTCCACCTTCTGCACCCTTGAGCTGAAAAGCCCATCTCTCATCCAGCTCTGACCCCAAACAGGCTGGTCCTTGCTTGACTCGGGCAAGAAGAGAAGGATACGTGCTTCTCTACAAGTAGCAGGCACTACTCACCCTTTCTAGTAAAAGAACTACTGTCCTTACAAGGGTCTTGAAGCAGCTTCTAGCTTAAGTCAACAGAAGGACTTACAGACTTGGATCTGGCCATCATTCAGCTCTTAGGTATAAACTGGATTGCTCCATTGGCTCCACTGACTTCAACAGAGCAAACCCATTTTTTATTAGCAGAGGATCTAGTCCACACAATATCAGAGCTCGCAGCAGCTATCCTGAGTCGTATCAGCTACGAATCTGGCCTCCAGACATAGCTGTCACAGCTGCCACTTCCAAATAAAATGGGCTCGTAGCATCAATGAAATGGCATCAGAGAAAGCTTATAGCAAACGTAGTATGTTAAACATTAACCACAATGCTCACAGTCTTAGAAAGGTCTGATAAGCCACGTTTAAACTTAATTATGGATTATTTTATATTACGTACCTCCAAGCACTGTGGAAAATTGCTTCCTTTTAACTGCCTTGGCTGGCTTTCTCTGACCACACACATACTGGGGGATATTTTCCCATGATTGATGTATTTGTTTACTGAGCTCCTTGCTCAGATACAGGCCGATTCTCCCTTTAATCAGAGGTGTGAATACCTTAATAGTTGTCAGAGCCCACATTAACCTCTTGATTAAAAGACATCCTCACACTTGCCATTAAAGAAGTACATGGAACAAAGTAAACTCAGATTTTCAGTATAAAACTCATGATGGGCAGTTATTTTATGTTAGTGTGCTTGGCCCATTAGCATTTCATCAAGTTGCATCTTACAACAGAAATCTTTTTCTCTCTTTTTTTTTTTGCCTTTTACCAATGTGTAGATGGAAGGGTTTTGGTGGGCTGGGTTTTTTTTACCTTTGCCTAAGGGCGAAAAGCTCCATGAACATCAGTTTTCACTCGACTTCCTTTGACTGCTTACCTACACTGGCTGTTACGCTCTTCTGCTACAGCAATATTACCAATAAAATAAACAAAAAATTCAGAAGCACAAACAAGTTCAGCTGGGACACTAATTTTGCCTGGCAAATAATTCTCCTTGTTGCTGCAAGGGCTTCAATTTCTTGTGGATTCAAAGCAAATTCATCCTTAATTTGATGCCTCCGTCTTATTTTTCTTTCCCAATCTCATTAGAGTAAAAATAGCAAGGATATCCATATGATTAAAGACTTCATGTGCAAGAAAGCAATCTGGTCATAGTGCTCCTTAGCTTTATATACTTCTTTCTATTTGACAACATTAATTTGCCATCTGTCAGCTCAGTTACATAGTTTACTTGCTGCTTGCTTGGCATTCACCTCCCCCTTTTTCGTTGTCAGCTGTTTTTAATAGTTGGGCCTCCTTGAGTGGGCCATTTATGCAGATTTGAAACAGGAGAAATCCTAAAAACTGACCATATGGGAACCCACTTTGTACTCCCCAGGCTGACATAGCCATGCACAGACCTCCTCCCCCCTCGCACGCATCCCCAGCACTTTAAAAGACATCAAGTTTTTCCATACCTCCGTAGCACCTTTCATCCGGGCGACTCCAGAGCATCGCGCGGCAGAGACAAACAGCCAAATTTTGCTCTCTTGGGCAGGTCTGCTGAGCTCAGCTGAATTGTACAAGATTTCCTGGGAGCTACACTCAGTCCTAAATACGCAAATAAATGAAGAGATTGTTAAGATCACCCAGGAAAGGCCGCCACTGTAAGCGCGGTGAGGCCACTCTTAAGACAACCCTCTGCCACCGAGGGTATCTATCCTCCAGGGCCATGTGCTTTACCGCCTGGTCCCATATACAACATGCAGCTGATACTTATCTCACACAGACATCTGCAATAAAGGTTACGCGTAGATTCCATAATCGATTTTTCAATCTTTGGTGAGAACTCTCTGAATTCCTCAAAATGTTCCTTTTCCATCTAAAAACCTTATTCTAGGAAAAAATAAAAAAAGAACTGGGAGATGGTGAGGAGAATTGGGAGATTATGTTTTACTACCAAAACGTGTCGTGTTTTGGAGAGGAATGGGAGCACCTAGTTCCCAACTTCCAACTCCTACCAGGCACCTGGCGGAGTGGTGGAATTCAGGCTTTCATCTGGAAAGCCAGTGTTTTTAAAATATTCTCCCTGAAAGCGTGAAAATTTCAGAATCTTCTGTCAGTGCAGCTACTTCATCATTATTATTGTCCATTTAGTATGTGTGCTCTCTGAAAACGCTTCCTTTGTATAATATTTTTCAAGTGATCTTGCAAATAATTAAGCATATCTGTAAAAGTTCTGTTATTATAATTAATATCTTCTGTCTTCCAAAATCCACTGCAAAGCATGGAGCCCAGTGGGCAGTGGGTCTGCCTTTGCGTGAACAATCCTATTTCCCAGTTAATGAGGCTGAGAAGGTGAAAACTGAAATGAAATGCCCCATTTTTCGGAAGAGAAGGCTTTTAGAACGGCGTCTCCAGAGCATCTGAGATAGTGGGCTGATGCGGGAGGCAAGCCTGGCTCTCAGATTGACAGGACTCCATCAGTAGTGGCATTTTTTTTCCAGATTCCAAACACTTAACCCTCTAAAACTCATTTCTGACGTTAAGAATTACACTCATAAAAGGAGATATATTAGCTTATATAACCTGAAATCATATTAATTTATCTGAATATACAGCAAAACAAATTCGGTCCATTTTTTCCCATGTCATTTTTCTGTTAAAGAGTTTCAGGACACTTGGAGGCACAAAAATGAAAAGATGAACTTTCCTCCCGAGCAGAAAGCCAACACCAAGACTGATGACCGCTTAATTCATAGGGGAAAATAGAGCTGTGCACAGCCAGCGCCCTGGCCACGGGCTTCACAGTTCACCCTTGACGGCGAGCGCCCAGGCTGCCAAGCACTGTCCTTTGCCAATCAGACTGGCCCGTGCTCTTCCTTCTCCGCCTAAATTGTGCGTGGGGCAGTATGCTTGAAAGGGTTTTCATCCCCAGGAGTAGCGAAAGTACCTGCAGATAAATGAATTAAGTGGTTCATATCAGTGTGGAAATTCATTACGTTCCAGAGCTGCTGTCTGCTTTGTTGATGCCCCGTTTCAGGAAAAAGTGACATTATCAGGGCTCATGACCAGCTTCCACTGGGGCTTTTTCCCTCCCTGGTCATCTTCTCAAAAACTTACTTTCAAGTGATGAGAGAAAAATGTAAAAGTCTTTAAACTGAAAAAACAGCAGCAGTTGTAGAACAGTAGCTCAAATCTCGAGAGTTTAAACATAAAGGGCCCTGATCCCTCCTCACAGCCGTGCAGGGAGGGTGCAAGGCTGCAAAGGGATGTGAGTTTGGGTGACCTGCACCCACTCCCAGCCTCTTTGCTAAGATTAGCCCAGCAATCCAGCACAACGGTTGGAGAGCATCAGCAGAAGTCTCTGAAGTCAGACCACACGTTACCTGGGGCTCAGCATGTCGTGTTTTTGCTGATTTTGATCCACACACTGGGCAGAAAAAGAGCCAGAGCTGGGGCAGGTCCTGGTCAAGGGATCCAGAAGAGAGCTGCTGGTGATGGGGGAGAAGGGCAACCCTACCCAGGGCAGGTGGGTCAGCGAGCTGAACACAGTCAAGAGGCCAGGCATGGAGGATGACAACACTTTACATCATGATTAATATTTCCAGAAAGGAAAGGTGGAAATGACATCCCGGCTCTGATAGCCCAACCCGGGCACAAGCAGCCATGAGAAGATCACCCCAGTAAAGGGAAGTCCGACTGTGAGACAGAGCCAAACTAATACCTCCAGCACCGCTCCCCCGATGGGAGCCCGGCCAGATGTGTGCCTGCCTCTGGGGCTGGAGCAAACTTGTAATTTATAACAGTCTCCAGGCTGCTCTCATTTACGTTGGGGGCCAATGCACAGTGTGCTTCAGACGGAGTTCAAAGGCTGCCCCGAGCTGCT
>NW_010515160.1:3012-38501 GCF_000687285.1 Phaethon lepturus | reverse complement strand
GCGCGCGCCTCTGCACGCGGCCTGCCCGCCGGCCGGCACCCAGGTCAGCAGCTGGCACCGTCCACTCACCAGATTCGGCTTCCAACCCCACGCTGGGCTACCTTGTACAAATGGGGCTGGTGACCAGCTGGCTGCTCTAACGGGCTACCAAATGGTCCCGCAAACCTCCCCCAGGTGCCCTGAGGAGTCCTGCTTTGCATCACCCCTCTGCAACGTACAGATATCCCCAGGTTCACACAGCTGGTGCAAAAATGTAATCCCACAAAGATACCCAAACCTGGTTTTAGGCTGACAAAGCTCATCCCATCATTGTGTGGCAGAGACACTTAAACTTGGTACCAAAGGCAGGATTTCATAACTTTGAAAGACAACCACTGCTCCAAACATTTCCCAGTATCAGCACATGTTGGATTCAGATATCCAAATATTTAAGAGTATCTTTTGGGGCTGTACGCTCTGCACCACTGGATGAACCCTGCCTTGTGTAGGAAACATGCTGGTATAGACGACAGAAGCTATAATGGCAAAACAAATCCATCAATACTTTGACCAAAACAGAAACAGTGGGAAAAAAAGAACATCAACATGATGCTGTCGGCAAAACTTGGCAGAAATTTTCAGTTTAAGAAAGCTGAGCCATTTACATTTACAATAAGGCCTGACAGCTTTTGGGACACGCTGTCTTTACTGAGGCTGGATTCATTTTAGAAGCTGATTCATTTGCACGGGCATTTAGTGAACCAACCAGTCCTCCTCCTCTCTGGGAAGACTCATTAGCTGCCGGGAAACTGAGTGTGAATGGGAGGTGTGTGTGTGGGGTACGGGTAATTACACAGGCACCTTAGAAATAAATCACAAACCTACTGTTGATATGACTGCAAACCTGGAACTGATCCTCATTTTAGCCTTGGGAGAAGGTCTTCAGCAACACTCTATAAACTACAAAGAAAAGAAAAGGAAATTGACTTTAAAAACAACATTTTAATAATGCTGAGGTGTTGACAAAACTCTCAGAGAGCACAGGAGCTCCATCACATGAGATGGACTCACTGCCTGGGAAGTGGCTCCTGGCATCTGCTCGGGGCGTTGTCGGGGCTAATGTTTCGTTATCAGTGACTACTGCTATTATAATGCGTCCGGAGAGGATGCCGCGGTGGAAAACAGGTTGCAGGGATACATAAGCTGGTCTTGGCTATCACACTACCTTCAAATGCCGCTCCCCTGCGGAAGCTCTGGCAGAGGCAGGATGGCCCTCATGCGAACGGGAAGCTGCAGAGCCATGGTGCTTCGCAGCACCATGAGACACGAACGGGAAGGTCAGAGCTGCTGTATTTCTTAACAGGGAATCCCAGAGGGAATCGGGGTGTGCGCTCCCAAAGCATGTGTGCAGTTAGACACGCGTGCCTGGGACGGAAACGTGAGCGCGAACTGCAAATCTGCTGTCTAGCACATAGACTTTGAGTCTGTGATAGCCGAGATGTGCTAGCCTTGTGGTACATGCACTGCGCTGTTCAGTGCACGCATGCAGTGACTATCTACCCTGGAAATGCGTAAGCCAGGCTCCTGGTCACAGTATGTATCCCAAAATACACTCAGAGTCCCCCTTTGGCTTTCAGCAGGCCACCTGACATCCAGATGTCCTACAGGTGCAATGCAGTGTCAGTGCTAATAGGGACATAGCAATGCTGGTGGAAAGGATGGACCTGTGAAATTCCCCCCGGTTACACCAGAAAAATTAAAATCTGGGAGGTTCAGGATGCTCTTCTGAAAGCCTGGTTACGTTAATCCACTGTCTAGAGAACATCTGCGCTAGCCCCAATTGTAGGAGCCATGCTTTCTTTAAAACAACAGGTATTTCTAGGGTTCTGTTCTCTTCATTTAAACTGGAATAATTGTTTTGACTGCCTTGTTGGCAGTGATTGTCTCCTACACTGGCGACATACCATGTCTCAGCCAGCAGATCCGTAATCTTTACTGAAGCCAGGCTGACGGTAATGTAACAAAAATCATATTGATTCAGTGTTAGACTATGGTGCAGAGCGCTCGCATCGGTACTCAGCGCTCTGCAGCAATGCATGATGCTGTTAGATCCAAAACCACGAGGGAGAGGCATTTGAACCCCGAAGTGAAAACCTGTGTAACGCAATAAAAAAAGCCACAGAAAAACTCAACAGAACACAGCGGCCCAGATTCACAGCTGATGCACCCTGCTACCTCTTGACTGGTTTTGATAAAATTACGCTGTTTCCAGCCAGCTAAGAATCTCTCTCTGGTCCGTGGCTCAGGCAGAGGTTTAGAGGCACACAGTAAGCCCAGTCATTTTACAAAGAAGAGCTGCTGAGCTGAGCACACCGAGCAGAGAGGCCAGGCAACGATGGCTCCAGGTAGCCACCTCACCATTTGTCATGTCAGTCATGCTTAGGTGGCTTAAAGGAATTAGTTTTCCATTTATATTGGGAAATTTTCCCAGAAAGTCTCGACTTCTGAATACAAATAAGAGTTGCTTAGAAAATACTTCATTGCACTTGGCTACCTTTCGGCACAACGCTGAGCTAGACGAGTAGCTCCTGGGCAGACCAGCCTGGTTTGCTGCAGACACATCTGAATCTACCTGCAGCCAGCCAGAAGTCCAGGCTGTGAGGAGCCAAACGGGCTAGAGGACTTTTGCAGGTATCTGCTAACTAGTATTATGTTTCCTAATCCCGACCCCTTTTCTTGGCGCCAGACTCTCTGAACGTGGGATATGAGGTATTTACAAAGAGTGCTGGTGTTATTCAAAGAAGGAATCACTGCAGAGGCAACCCTTACAATTCACCGCCTCTCACGCTGGCAGCCTGCTGCCGGCGCGCGCTGCCGTGCTGCCGCCCCAGGGCAGCTCATCCGCCATGAGTAGTGCCACTTTCCTCACCAGCAGAATATAATCTGGCGGCTGAGGCAATGTTTAAATCCACTCCCTGGAGTTATTGGATATATCGTGGATTATGACCGAGCCATAACGCAATTTATTTATTGCCAATACATCAGGCGGTGCAATAGATATATGCTATTAATAACGAAGAATTTTTGATGGGTGATGAGTATGTAGGTGCTGTTGCAACCTTTGTAGTTATGCAGGTTTATAGCAACTAAATGCACCAACCCCTGCATCCTCTTAAACACAGTTCAGTACAATGCACCATCAATGTTCCACACGTCCACATCCTACATAGCCCAGATGATACCACAGGTACCTCCGTTCACCTCTCTCCAGCTACGACCCACCACCAGGTACAGTACAGGACACCTTCCAGGCCCTGACCTCCACCTCTCCCCACCCGTGTATCATCCACAGCACCAGGGATCACTTTGTTTTCACTTTTTGCTTTTCCCTGCTCCCATACGCTGCTCCTCGCTGTTCGACTTCCCTCCACACTTCTCCCTCTCAGTTTAAAAACTCAGCTTTCCTCAAAAACTTTGAAGTTTCTTTTGCATTGTGGTTGATTTTCAGATGCACCATAAAAATCCACGTGCTGGGAATACTGTGGTTAAGACATGGGAATGCAAACATTGTGGAAACAACTTGGATTTTGTTTTTCTTTTCCTTACCCTTTTTTCCCTTCTATAAACTAACTTTTCCACTTCTTCAGTATGTTGGCACTTAAAACTTGTTTGGCCTGCTAATAGAAACAAGGACTGAAGGGGTCACATAAATGATCTGTTTTGAAAAATGAGCAGAAGTTTGCTGCAAGCTCTCAGCCAGGACTTGCGCAGGTAATTTCGGGTGTAAGGGCTTGCCCACCCAAGTATCCTGCTGTTGGAAACTCAGGTGGCTGTGGCTCATGACCCTCCATCCCCCAGCCTAGCTGCCAATTTTTTCCCCCCAGCCCCTGCCTGCCCACCCCTCTCCCCAGAAGCCTGCCCTCACCCACCCCTGACCTCTCCTATGGCTGTTTGCTGCCTCCTGTCCAAGAGCCCTCTCCAGGGCCATCCCATGCCACATCCTTCTCCCAGCTTTGAGAAGATGACCGTTAGCTCTTATAGCTGTCCCATCTTGCCCTCCAAGGTCCTTGCTGCTATCTCCCTGCATGGCTGATGCTGTGCATGCTTTTGCATCCATTTTAACAACCACTGGAAAGTCACAGCTGCTGTAGACCTCTCTACAGAGGTCCAGACACCGCACGGTATCATCACAGTGAGCCACAATCCATCCCACTCAATACTGAAGGCCAATGGTAGAACCAGCAAGTTCACTGTGCTGGCTCCACGGTAGTGAGACATTCAGTATCAGCTTATACTCTGCTCTTCAAAGAAAAACTAAACCAACTATTTTACTGTCATTAGGGTTTGGGTTTTTTTCATTGTTCTTACGCATCTGTCCTAGATCAGATCACAGATCAATTTGTTTTTGAAAGAGCAAATTATTTGCACTGAAGAACAGACAGACAAAAAGCACTTTCTTAGGAGTGCCTTTTCCCATCAACAGCTCCTATCAACCACGCACACGATCTGATCTTCACCCCACCACACCCTGCCATTATCTTCACACGTGTTGAGGGAGGAAAGGCCAATATTCCCCATCCCTCCCCTCAGCTGGGGACCTAAGAGCCAGGGAGGCTGAAGAGCCTAGGCATAGCCTCAGAGGGGCCTTGCAGGAGAGCATGCGCCGCTAAGGGCCAAGCCAAGTCCCTAGCCACTCGCCTTCTCCCAAAGTCTTAATCTGCTTCCTAGGAAGCAGCGCTTTTTGGAAAACGGTACTTTGGTTTTTACCTTTTTGTAAAGAAAACATTTCCATAGTTTTTCAAAAGAGACTCAAGATGTGCTATTGTTAAAAAAGAAAATTAAAAAAAAATCTTACGTTTTTTACGATCTTGACCTGTACCTCCTGAATGTTTTGGTTTGGTTGTACTATGTTGTTCTTCAGTTTTTCATTCTTCATCAATCTCTCGGAGATGTCTGTGTACAGCCTGTTTCTAAAGGGCTTTGGACACTGATGTCTATTCCAAAACACTTCTAGAAAACAGAGTAACAGGAGGGTGATTTGAGTCTCCTAGTCTCTGGCCTATCTGCAAAGCGCTTGGTGAAGTGCTGTTGTAGGCAGATCATAATTAATAATTAGCATCATTTATAGGAGGACCTGCAGAACAGAATTGAAAGTGTCATCAGATTTTACATCCAAAATATTGTCTAAGTTAGTGCTTTCTAATTCCCAGGCATTGCTGTGGGAAGATACAATTGCACATGTAAATACTTTCCCATGCCTCCTCACCATGTGCATATTTCGCATGTGTAAAGCATATGGGAATGTACGTAGGGCCTCGTTGGAAATGTAGTGTGTGTGTAAATTGTTGCTTGTCTACATCTGTGTATCTAATTGCATGTGAAAATCACTACTTTAGTTGCATCAATGAAATACAACTTTTTGAAAATATAGCTTGCATGTGTTTCTCATTCATTTTAGTGAGGCACAAGATGATCCAGTTGAAAAACAGTAGCTAAGACCAGATGTTCTTCTGTTCCTCCAGCGTGAGAGAAGCAGCTCAGCCTTAAGAAACTTGAAGCTGCTCAGCCTAAGGATGCTTCCAGTATTATGGGAGAGAAGATCATCGCCTTCAGTGGCCTTCCCTTCCAAAGCCTCCGACCTACTCCCAAATGATGTAAACGGCAAAAATCCACCTTTGCTTCCAGTAATTTTGAATCAATCACCAAAGTCTTCCTCAAGTGCTGATGAGCAACGCCGGAAATGCCGTGCTGTGGTCATTCACTGGGTTTTGAGGCAACCAAGGGACGCTCCTGGGTACTGGCCAGCTAAGACTGGACATAGGGCAGAGGTTTAATGTAATATATGATGGGAAGGGTAACTCACCCATCTTTGCCAAAATGTTATTTTGAAGCTATGTGCCTAATCTCTAAACAATTGAGTTTTAAAGATTTTAGTAACTCCTTGAATTTTTCCACAGCTCTGCTGCTGTGCTCATATTTCCAAATTCAATGTACCTCTTACTCCTCCACTTAAAACATTCACTTTTCATTTAAACCTGCAGGAAAAACAAAATCTGGATTACTTTCAAATTATTGGCCAAGCTCAAAGAGGCATCCCAGTCCTTTATGGGGTGCAGATAAAAGAGCTCATAGTCCCTGCTCTGCCAGGAAAAACGTTCACTTTCTGTGAAAAACATTAAGAAATCAAATGAAGAGCTTATTAAACTTTTAGATGCAAGAATTTGCGAATTGGACAGCGATGCATGTATATGTCAGACCCTTGAGATGAGACGGTGCCTGTCATAAACTGCTGCTGGATGTGTAAATAAGACTCACTGTGCTCTCCCCCAGCTGTAGAGTATTGAAGTAGGAGCTCGGGCTGAAAGCACTCTTTGTGAGGATCAGCTCCAAAGATTTATGTGGAAGAACCTTTTCTTTATTAACCAGCTTTCTGAGACCGACAAAGTATTTGATAGCTTGGAGCCTCCAGCCTGAGAGCCTGGTTTGTAAGAGGACTTGTCAGTGATTGTACCTGCTTTGCTACTTATTTTTCAGTGCCCCAACCTGCAAGTGCCCTCCCGTCCCCTTGGTGAAAGACCTTAAGTGAAAGCGATCTGCTCCACACTCTCTTCCTTTCCACGTATTCTAAAAGCCTCAAATAAAACTGTTATGGATGCTTTATTCTAGGACATACGAACCTAATCCAAAGAAGCATTAGTTATTCTAATAGTTATTCTAAAGTATTAGTTATTCTTCTGAAGAGAGGTGTTTTAGTTGGCAGAGGTGCTCGCTGGCCACTGCAGGTGTTGGAAGTGTAGTTGCACCCGAGGGAGTGATGACTATTAAAAAGCGCTCCTTCTTACCCATCGGCTCTACAAGGTTACTTTCGCAAATAATTGTAGGCTATACGGGGAAGACAAGTCATCTCTATGCTTATCAACCCAACAGACCTTTACTGCTACTGCTAATAAACGCACGAGCAGCTTTGACTTGCAGAGCCCACTCTGCGTTTGCAGAATTAGCAGCTACAAAAAGCTTTTCACTTCTTTCTAGTAAACTCAACTGCATTAGATCTGTAAAGGGGGACAGATCAATGTCTCAATTTATAAATGCAAATATGTGAACAGGGCTGCTGCAAATAAGGGTGTGCACGACCCCAGGTTTACACCCAAAGGTGCAGCAGACATCTGCCGAGTTACCCTGGGAGCTGAGTGAGAAAAGCAGTTTGTATTTTCTCCTTGATCAGGCAAATACAATCCATGCACAGCTAGAGGATATTAAAAATAAGTATCTATTTGTAAGTCTTCCTAAACAACCACATTAAACAGAGAGCTTGGCTAAAGATTTGTGTGATATTTCATACTGTTTGTCCTCAAAGTTAGGTGCATGGGTAAGAAGACTGAGAGACCATTTATCTTGGAATATGCTGCTTATGACACCGCATGCTTTATTCTTCCTTTCTCCTAGCAAGATCATATCCAACTTACTGATGAGTTCCATTGAAAATACAACTCACACAGAGCATTTGAAATATTTGGAAAACTTACCTGCATTTTTGTGCATATATTTTTGCTCCTATATTGGATTTTACCTAGCGTGCAGGCAGCAAGACTAGGAACAAGTAAGGTATTAAAACGTTGAGTCAGACCACCGGGGATCTCAAATACTCCATGAACACCTGATATGAACCCTAAAACATCACAGATCAGCCTGCTCCATTCACAACAAACGCATGAATCTGTACATTCACTCAGGCTCTTCTTAGCCTTTTTGGCCCTGCAGCATAACTGACTGCTCTTGGAGCTCCCACGGGCTCCTTGGAGCAAGCTGCTGTCCTCTTCACCTTGAGTATTTCAGTGCTCCCATCCTGCACAGCCCTGCTTTATGAGATGACCAGGGACAAGAGTCTCATCTTTGCTCAAGGACTTTCCTTCTGACACATCCTTCAACGCAGTCCCAAGCCCTGAAGTCCACACCCTCACCTTCCATGCCGTGTTAGAGAGCAGAGTCCCAGGGAAAAGAGGGCTTGTGCCATGGATCTGCCTAAAGTGGCCCTGGTAAGAGGTCACTTTTGATATCACCGTGTGATCTAGGGATCCTCTGATAGCACAGAAAAGATCTCAAAGCACCATGCTTCCAAACTGCAGGCAACAGTATTTTAGGGTGACCCCTGGTTAGTCTCCTTCATCTCCTTTGCAAGAAGAGTGGGACCTAGATCCTGCAGAGGACTCTGGATGAAGGACAGCGTCCATAAGAGTACTCCCTGTCAAGGTTCCATGTTTCTGCATCTCATCGGAGACTTTTGCCACATAGTTCTTTTCCTAGTTTTATATGGCAGTTCACATGACCTAAAATAATCTTTAAATGTCCTGGGATATTTTCCATTTGCTGTGCGTGACTCAGCAATCCCACAACGGTGAGAAAAAAAGACCTTAAAAGTCAGTTTTCTCCAGATGCCCACCTGGCTGACTTGCTTCTCTAGTGCTCTGAGTGCTGGAGTGCAAACCTGACGATGCCACGTACCTCAAAACAGTGCTTTAATTTATTTCAGAGTTATTTGCTAAGACTCGGCGGCCTTCAACCAAGAACCAAGTAGGCTCTGGCAGAATGGTGGTTGGAGTCTCCCTCCACTCACTCAGAACATGTTATTGCTGGTGCGGGAAGCAAATACAGCCGACCAGTAATGCGTGCTTCCAAAGAAAACACTCGCTTTACTGTATCTGGTGTTTTGAAATGTATGAAAATAAATTATTTATTATCATGACTTTTGGGCTGAACCTATTTATATGGGCTTGCATCTGTCTGATCTGAAGACTGAGTCACTGACTGACAGACACCCTCTTGGCTGGTCCAGTTACTTACATTATGTCCATACTGTTCCAACAGCTTAAATAAAAATAGCAAGCTTGAAACTTCTCCTCTGTTGGCATTTCTTCATAGAGACGGGGTGTTGCTTAAAGAAACATCAAATCACTCTTAAAGAGGTCAGATCTGCAGGGTGAAACGGTAGAATTAATGGTGAGACTCACTGGCTGCAGATTTCTAGCCCAGCTTTAGACCCCTCAGCAGCTGTGCTGGATGCCAACAGAACGGGCGAGGAGGTTTGGACGACATGTGAACCGATTCAGAGCTTCCCGCAAAGTATCAGTCAATGAGAATTAAAAATCTGTTGAGTCCAAAGCTTGCAGCCCTTCTGCCACTGCCAGCCACTTCCATGTCTGGCAGCTGGGGCAAACTCAAGAGCGGTACTTCCACCAACACCAAGTTAAGTCTTTTTCCTCCTTCTTACTTTTTACTCCCTCAGACCCGGTGAAGACTGAAGTGGGAGCTGCAGATGAGTGTCTTGGAGAGGGAGCGCGCTGGAGGTGTGGGACTGCAGCAGAGCTCTTTCATCCCTGTGTCAAGGGGCTTCTGTTGTATCATACAGAATTGCAGAAACGTGACTCAGAACAGAAACATCATTTTCTTCACTATTTCATCCAGCAAGGTACAAATGTCTCAGCTCTCACTGCAGAGTAAGGGGACGGGAGGCTGAATTTGAGTAGTTCCAGACTTGCAGGTATCTAGAACTTTGTACCAGTGCAATTTTCTGATTTCCTGACTTTGCATTAGTTTGTAGCCTTTAAAGCCACATTTCCTGAATTTATTTTTCCTCTCATCATTACATCAGCAATGTTGCTTGAAATAATCTGATATCTATTGCAGATCCTCAGGTGTGAGCTAAAGAAAAGCTACCTGGATGGACAGAGAGAGGTAAAAAGGCCTGAGGCAACAGGTAAAATGTTGACCCTCCTCCTAATTTGCTTGATTAGGTAGGAACTGAAAGTGGCTGACAGCAAATGCTTTGTCCTATAAACAAGCAAAAAGTCTGGCACAACTGGCAAACAGCATTCTCATGGGGCCTGGACCCCCAAATGGCTTTTCTGGGATATACTATAGCCATAAATACCACTAAATCCTACTAGTGCCGCAGCCAGGAGCAAGTAAGCGAGAGCCTTGGACATTTTGAAGGTCAGAGGCAATACTGCCCTTGCAGTGCAGAGGTACGGTATTAGAAGAGGCATTAGCCATCTCATAGCCTCTCTCTGGAGACTTTAGTACATATATACTAATACCATACCATGATACTAATAATACCATGATAAGAAAGGGGTAGTGCTAGGGCCCTAGTGAGCCTTCTACCTCTCTCAACACTGTGAAGGCTGTAATTCCTTACCTGGTATGTCCTTCTGAAAACCACTCTGCAGTATCTTGAGACCACAAAGAACTCACCATACATATTTATGTTGCAATACACAAGTGAGTGTCTGTCTGCCAGGAACTGAGCAAAAACCCAAATCGTAGTCACGCCTTACTATTATTAGTTTGAATTGTTCAGTATTTTCCTTCAAAACACTCTGATCAGGATTAGGAGTGCAAACATATCAAATGGTCTACAGCGAACATGGTGACTTGCCTTTTGCCTCAGAAGAACTCTTTGTTCAGTAAGTACGGCCACTTGTGGGCTAGATCTACACGTGATCAGACAGGTTTTTTCCACCTGAAGATGATACTAACTTTTATGTAACGGAAACAGGTGTCCAATCACAGTTTCTCTCCTGATTTCACAGATTCTTTTTAAAGAAGAGGAAGCAATACAGTCTGGACTTCCGCAGCTGAGAAGAACAGGCAAAGATGAAGAGGATCTCCTGCCTAACACACAAACCTTGGAACAACAGCCAATATCTAAGTGAAGTATAATATTCTCCACTCGCCCTGCACTTGCAAGCATGGAAGACTATGAGTAGGATGTGTGTTTGTGGTCGAGGAGGTATGTAAGCTATGCTCTGTGTGGATGGAATATGCCTGGTGCTGAAAGCTGTGGGATGGAAGAATGAACGCAGTTGTATCGGGAGAAGGAGGAATGCTTACAGCATTTTGTGTCCTCAAATGTGGATTAGCTTGGACAGGGATGTAAGGTGGGGAAGACATATCCTGAACACCTGTTTCTACATCTGTATTTTTTTTACTCATTCTGGAGACAGCACGCCTTGCTTCACGCTCTCTGTCCTTATTCTGCACTCAGGTCCTTTCCATTTCATGCAAAAATAGCATCTCCCCTCATGAAAGTGAGTTGTGTTTCCAAGTGGGGAGAGGCTGAGCGGGGAGTGGTGTCTGTGTGCATGCATTAGGGCTGAAGGAGACTGGGCACACATCTGCCTACAGAAGCAGCGGGGAGCCAGAGCAATTGAGAAGCACCTATCCTGGGAGCCAAACCTCCTGCTGCTGCACTGAGTGCACCCCACGTCTGCAAACTGCCTTCATGCTGCCCTTTCACTGTTGCTTTCCTTCCACAGCTCAAGCTGCCGCTGAAGTCAGTGGGAATTCGGTCAAGCCAAGGCACTCGGGATGGACTCTTCAGGGAATGCGATTAAGGCTGCCACGTTCTCCAAGTCCCACACAAAATGTGCATGCAATGAGTCGGCAAAGAGTGCTATTCGCACTTTTGTCAGCAAAAGGAAATTTAATTGATTTATCAAGAAGCTAAGGCTAAAAATCTCTCCAGAGGCAATGGAAATATATGCACTTGCACTGACCTCTGAAAATACACAATTTATGGGAATACCCACTTATTTACCTAAATTCCCACAAACTGACCTGAAAAAATTTGCCCTTGATCTGTGATGGCAAGGGACTCCACCAGAGGTAAAGTCACTGAAGGAGAAAGAAGCAAAAACAGAATCAAAAGAAAAAGTATTATTTAAAACTAGAAATACATTGAAGGGATAGAAAATAATTTGTACTGAGTAGTGTAACAGAATATCACTTGGCAATGCAATTAGGCTGTGGATGGACAGAGAGGCTTAGGGCTTCAAGCTAGTTTGGTTTGGCTGTTGGTAATTAAGAACTTGAAAGGAAATTTGAAAATGTAGTAATAATAATTTCAATTCAGAAATGCTACAGTTCCACAGACCTATGGCCACATGCCTGACCTCTGTTGCTGGGGAATGTCCATGCACACCCCTCCACAGAGCTTCTGGGCTTGATGAAGTCACGCTCTGCTTCGGAAATTAATTTTTTACAGGATGGCTACTACCCCTCAACGCTATGTTAGGTGTCTGGTTGCCAGTACTTTCTGATGTATCACAGAAACGTTTAGACTGCAGATTTTAAAACAAATCTCCTTGTGGAAAGCTCTATGTTCTCTTACGGTATTTCTACAGAAAGATGACAGGACCTCGACTCTCAAGATGTCCCATGAAATAATTTAATGTAGTAGATTGGACAGTATGTATTGCCTCCATCTTGGAAAGATGAAGCGTTTTGTTCATTCTGTTAGATTTGGAGGGTACAAATGAGATGCACAGGCCTGCTTGTCAGCCCCCATAGCAAATGCTAGTTCTTAAAATTTTCTTTGAAAAAAAGCTTGATGAAATTTAACCTTCCTCCTTACATTCCCACCACAGCCAGCTTCCATGAATTCAGTCAAGAAATATGAAGAAAACGAGCTGTTTCCAATGTCAGATCCAAAATGCATGCTGCTCTACATGTAAAGAAAGCATTGTGAAAAGAAGATGGACCACCACCATTTTGATGTACAACGCCTGAATTCATCTAGGATCTTGTATGGACCTGGGACCTGAGGAAAAGAAAAGTAAAAGCCCAGAAGTCATCAAAAGTAGATCAGAACAAAAGCTGCACATTTGTTTGTCTAGAGAGTGAAAAGTTGGTTAGGCCATACCCTGTGGTGGCTCTGAACCAGGACTGGATGTTCTGTCATGCCTCAGAGGTCTCATCTGAAGTCACTCTTCAATCTCCTCACGGTGTTTTAAGTAAAGAAGCCATAGAGTCCATCAGAATCAGACCATGAGAGCCTGAAGCCAGATTTGGATCTGGACTCTGTGGGTTTGGCTCATTTCTAGGCATAAGTGAAAATGCGTTTGGTGGTCTGATTCAAGTCTCCAGCAAACAGGTGAGTTGGCTTTGTTCAAAACCACTGTATAATTCTGCATGATTGGCACCTTTCACTTAAAAGAAGCCTGAACTGCATTAGCCAGCAATGAATTAAACTGGCAAAGGCTTGGGGAGGTTTGTAAAGCAGTTGGCTCTGTTCAAGGCTTAGATTCTCTGATTTTCATGAACCCAAACCCACACTGGAATAGAAGGCAAAAGAACAAACTACCTACCCAGCATCTGATAGCAAGAAGAATGCCATTCTTCTTAAAACAAACAAACAAAAAAATCCCTCTTAATGTGATAATCTTACAGTAACTAATTCCTTCAACGAACAAATGACACCAAGACAAGAAGTATCCTGGAGTCAGAGGCATGAACTTTTAGCTGGTAGGTCAATGGTAACATATATTGTTTGAACAAGCCTGACAAAGATCTGCTGAGCAATATCCATTGGGGCCAACAGTGCTTGGCTGTCTGCATTGTGGTGGAGATAGACTTGGATAACAGCATCACTCACTCCTCCGCTGACACCAGCCAAGCATAATGAAGCATGGCCAAAGCCTTCTTCAGCATGATGGCAAGAATGAAATGCTGCAAAGACCTAAAAATGGTTGATGTGGATGGATGAGAATGAAAAGGTTGCAGTAACAATGATCTGAGATGGCATGGCCAGCGTTGAAGCCAACACAACCCTGTTCCAACCCCCTCCTTCTTCTCTAATGACTTTCATGCTGCATTTTCATGTATGCTGCAAAAAATTATGCAAGTACGTCCAGCCCACAGCGGTGTCAAGGGATGTCTACACCACAGACTACAGCATAATGCCACTGTATCTAGATCAGCTGTAAATGAGCTAATCGGAGTACCTCTGGCTGTGTAACTGCAGCTTTAGAATCTGCAGTAACTAGTTTCTACTGCTATTTTTAATGCTGATAATAGCATTAGCATTGTAACAGAGTCGAGGTGTCTAAGGCCAGGGACCTGTCGGTTTAAACACAGAACACATTTGCCCCCAAAACTTCTGAATTAAGATCAGACACAGCAAGTGGATATGGAGAGATGAGCAGGCTGAACACAAAGAAACCAACAGAAGATTTGCACTAGCTTAGTTCTCGCAGGAAATCCTTGCTGCTATTAAATCCAAATATTAGCTGAAAATGAAGACAAAAGGGAGAATAGAAAATTACATATTTTTTTCTATTTTGAAAGAGAGTTTTACCTGGCTCTCATCCTAAAATGGAGAATAAGAAATTTCACTGGATGCATCCAGTAAATTCTAATCTTTATTAGAAACTAAGCTATGAAGAGATGTTTTCTTGTGTGTGAAAATCCAGGTTGAATTTTTCAGGAGCAGTTGCTGTTTTAGCTGATTCACAAACCTGGCCTAGAATGTATGACTTTTGGAAGTAAAAGAGGGATCTATGATATCACTCAGAACACCTTAATCCATTTTCAGAGAGAGGTCAGATCATCAGGTCATTGTCAAATTCCTGGGACTAGACTCTCTCCTAGACTGTATTCTGCCTGCAAACCCTCTAATGACAAAGTTTTGTGAGGCAACAAATCATACTGGCTTTGGCCAATGTTTGTGAGCAGGGTCAGCCCACGGGAAGGGCAGCCCAGCCCATGCAAGCTCGGTGTTGAAATGGGAAGTGGAGATTCAACCCGAGGCATCTGGTTCACCCACAGGCCAGTAGATCTCCTTTAAGCCAGTTAAGAACATCATTTCCTCAGCCATGAGAAAGAACTCAAAAAAAGGCAACGTGGATTTTTTTTTTTAATTGAGAAAATAGAAGACCAGAATGATCATGGTCCAGGACAAGGATGATGTGATAGCTGAGGATGACTTCCAAGTGTAACTAAAGAAAAGAAGAAAAGGGATACTGTGCAGCACAGCTCAGTAATGATAACAAATTAGCGCAGATTAATGCACTCTTCAGTTCCTAGGTGTTGGTTTGGCACTATGAATGACCCAAGAAAGAAATCTTAACATGTTATGTGTGTCGAATGTACTCAGCTGAAGTAAGACACAAAAAATAGACTAATACTTCTCCATTTGTAACACTAGCTGATGGCTGTTTCCAGTCCTTCTCCTTCTCCAATGCATCTTCGAAAATAGCTTTTAAATTCATCAGATCTTGGACATACAGTGTGGGTAACGTTCCAACAAGTAGCCGTTTATTTTATAAGGGGATTTAAATATTGTAAAACTGAATAAAATGCAGGTGTTTGCATTACAGACGAGTGAACTTTGTGTGAGCGCTACAAAGACATGACTTCCAGATTAAAAGGGCTTTGCACAGTTTGTGCTGCCTCAAAGGAGGAGGTGGACTTCTGGATCAGCTAGTGCAGCATCTTCCTTTGCATCACAAGATCCCGGATTCAGACCTCTGCTCTGTTTGCACACCAGAGAAATGCATGCAGTAAGACAGATAGTGGCCATACTTCCATCTGCACAATTTTGTTAACTTTGAAATTTGGCTGAATGAGTTCAACCACCAGATTGCCCAAACACGAATAATTGCCATCTAGTGTCTGGAGCTGCCATGCTTTCTGAGAAGGATGGACACTAATCCCATGTTGTGCTACTATTCAGATGACCCAGCTCAGGCTGCTACCCAGGGATGCCGGGATTAACCAAAGCAGGAGTGTAAATACATGTGAAAAACAGATTCATTGATTTTCACACTGTATTTCGGTAGTGAGGAAAGAATTATAGCTACCTCTTGGAAAGCTTCCCCAATGATCAAACCCAAACCTTCTGGCCCATACAGGATCAGTCTCCTCAAGAAGAGCCATTATATGGAAAACCTTCCAACAAGGTTTAAAGACAATGAAACTACCTCTGTCAGTTCGTTGACTTCTGATTTACACCAGTAAAAGTGAATGGATAGCCAAGTTAATACTGGTTAATTATTAAATATATAATCAGTGTAACCATGCCCTCTAGAGGACTAAGTTTACCTTCATAGAGTCAAAACCAGCTCTTGGGTCTGAACACTCTTAAAATTTGGGGGAAAGGCATTTTGCATGTTTGCATTTTCCTTCCACACCTGAACGTAGACATGAATCACTATTTCCTCAGTGGCACCATACCCTACAGTGGGTTGAACCAACCCCCCAAAATGGCACCAATAGGTGGGTTTTAACTTTTGTACCCACCTAGTGTCTCTGCCAAACAATTAATTCAGCTAATGCCCACCCAGAGACCAAAGGACTGATCGGAGGTCTTATTCCCTACCAAAGCGAAGGTCACTTCCACAGACGTCTGACCACTTTGCAAGGCCTGAGAATTAAACAAACAGCATTAATTTTCTTACCTCCTGCTTTCCACATCTTCCTTCCTTTTCTTTCTTCTGCATTCACTGGCAATTTCCCCAACTTTCCTCGGTTGGTGCAGTTTACATTCCCAGTTGGCTTGAGCTGCAAAAATGAGAGTGCAATCAATCTGTGTGCAGTTTGTTTGCCGTGGCTGCGATCGCCCGAGTTAGATGGGATGGTGGTGGCAGGATCAGCTAGCTGTGTTCATGGGTACTCGGTGCAGGCTGTAATACCGTCCTGAAGGAGCCAATAAAGGCTTGTGGAGTTAGGTCTGAAATGTTTTTTGGCCTAAAATGTCCACATTTTGAGATCAGGAACCCACCGCTGCGAGTGTATAAGCCACATACCACTAGCTGTGCAGGCAGCTACTTTGAAAAACTGGAAAGAAACAGGGAAAGGGTCAAAGGTATGAGCTAATGGGAGGCAACAAAAAGGAAATTATCCCTCATGAGTTCTGTAGGTTTCTGGTAGACAGATTGGTCTATGCAAAACTGCAGATATTCCCTTGAAAGTCCTGCAGACCAGCCTAGGGATGCAGAGCCGGAGTGGTGTCCTCCATTCAGGCTGTTGAGGGACAAGCGCACAACAGGTAGGATACCCACTCCCTTCCTACCAGAGGATATCTGACCTCTTTTTTGTGGCACCTTAGCTTGTGTCTCAAGTTAGGCTGCTCCCCAGTAGTTAAAGGACAAACATAATTAAAGCACAGCTATATTCTAGTAGCTCTGTTGAGTAAAGCCAAAATAGCTTGGACGTGGGATTTTCAGAGCCTGTACCATTAGCTTTGCTTTTCTCATTGAGCCATTATGATGTTAGACACCAAATATACTACAGCTGTCAGACATCGGGTTTCAAATCCACTCCGTGGATGTTGTGTTTTTTTTTTTCTTCAAAAATCCCACTTTTTTTTCTGACTTTTCTCCCAATACAAGAATATGTGTTTTTTTTCCTTGGTTACTTCCACTCTGCTGACCTGGTTTCTTGCCTTCCTTTGGAAACGTTTAGGTGTCTCGACCATGGAGAGAATGAATCAGTGAACATACAGCGGGTCTGGGAAAACCCCAGCAGAGAGGAGCGTGTGGGGAGCAGAGAGAACTGCAGAGTCTTTGGAAACAGCTCGGCAACGAAGGCGCTATCATCTTCCTTTTCTCTCTACATTCATTAACAGCCAGTACTGCTGCTCTGAGCAGATGCTGCCCTTGCTCGTAGTTCAGGAAGCCCTTTGTGCCCAGTTTAGAGGGCAAAACTCAAAACACCTTAGCGGCGACTGAAAAATACAGAACATATCGCAAAAGTTCCAGCAGCAGGAAGGTCTTGGCGTATTGGAAACTGAAGGGTGATTTGCTGGGAAGGCGCAGATCTAGCCCTGACAGAAGGCTGAGCACGGAGGCACTTTGGTTTTAGTTCATTCTCAGGCACACCGACTGGCACATCTCAGGAGCGTGTCTCCACGGTTCAGTGCTTGGTCACAGCCCACTGGAGATACGGCCATTTGCTTCATCAGCAACAAACACACCTGAGAAACAGGCAGAGATCTGTAGATAATTAATTAACAGGAAAAATAGGCCACCTTTGTCAAGTGAATTATATGACATAAAAGACATTGAAAATCTGACACACAGGTATTGATAAAATGCAGAACAATGTAACATCGTGATCTAATTACTGACTTTTTTAAATTCAAATTGAGATGTGATCCTTAGACGCTCTCCCTACCCAAGATTGAGCAATATTCTCATACATTTGTTATTCTTCTTTTTAAATAGTCTTCCAGAGAAAAGACTGAATGAACTGTAATTTAGGCGAAAAATGTTCCCCCAGCATTAAACGTCCTGCATCTTGGCCCTGGTGCAGGGATGCACATCATCTTAAGCACTTTGAGTCATCTCACTGACTTCAGCCAGATTAGTCATATGCCTAGTCTAAGCACAGCGCTAAGTACCATGTGCGATCAGACTTTTTATTTCAAAAAAGAATAAGATGGTTCATGCTCAGATTTAGAAAAGGTCCCTCCGTTAAACCAGCGACATATGCCTGTACCCCGAACATTTGAAAAGTGCTTTATAAAAATGCATGTAGAGTCATTGCAAACAAATACTTTTTCACCTAGAATCAGTTGAATCTGAATCAAATGAATGGGTGTGTTGAAATGAAGACTGAAAAACAAGAGTTGCGTAAACTGATAATACTACTATTAGGGTTGAGTAACACACTAGACCTTCTTCTGAAAGTGGTAAATATTTTTCAAATTCTAAATGTTTGATACAGCTACAGTGACTGACATTCTGGTTTACAGCATGACTACATCACATCATAAATTAAATTTAGAGGTAGTTAACAAAATAATCTTTATGTCAAATGGGTGAAATGTGGGTTCGCCATTTGAAAATGTCATTCTTTGGTTTTGTAGTGTCTCTTAAAGGCTAATCAAGAAGAAAATTAAATTAATCTCATGCTCACCACCTTTAAATTGCAGAAGTGAAAAGCTTTCAGGACTTGCCAATTACTAAGGAAACTTCATAGCTGGGTTATTCCCAAATTGCACACCCTTTATTTTAACCACTAAAGGCAAACACATGGTTTTGATGGGTCGTAAAAGAACAGGTTGCTTTTTCAGTCCTGAAAGAAGCTGTAATTACTTCCCTTGTTCGGCGACTTCCTGATTTACTTAGGTTGTTATGGGTGATACTATTCTGCTAAGGTAATTGGAGCTGCCCGAGAGAACCCGATGACCTGAGGGAATGACCAGTGGCTTTTCAGTCCAGGTGACTTGCACCTAATGAGTAGAGTCATGCTTCCCAGGACAAGCGGACACTATAACTGCCTTAAGTGCTTGGTATGTGTACTTTACAGGATTACCTTTCGCAGTCTGAGCAAATTATGTCCCTGTATGATAGTCAGAAAGCAAACTGAGTCAGTTTCGGGTACAGGTAAAATAAGGGTATTTTCCTCAGACAGAGATATGAGAAATAGATCACACCAGGAAGGTGAGCTTCAGATATTTCTCTAGATAACCAAATGCCAACATGCTAACACAAGGAGGTAACCAACAGTTCCTGAAATCAGTTACTCTAGTATGAATCAAACTACTTAACTCAAGAATTAGACATGAGACCACCTAAGTTTCCAAAGGCTAGCACAGACTTAGGGAGGGCATCGTTCCTGAGCCATCCCTGAAGGAGAGAGAGAAAGCTGCATGCAGTTAGACTCTTGAGGGGACTGGCCACCCCCTCAACAGTGGTCCCTTCCTTCCCCCGCAGATGAGACAGGCAGCCATCCAACATCTTAGCAGTGCTCTCCAGAAAAGGCATTTTTCTCAGCTGGCTAAGGGAGTGTCTAGGTTTAGCTGTAACTGTTGCTTGGTTTGGTTTTTTGCACATTTTTTCAGGTATGTGTTATATTACCTTTCTGTTCAGAAGGACAAACTTTGACTTGCTGCATGTTGTCTGAAGTTGAGCTACATGATTTAAACCTGCGGTTCCTGATTCAAAGCATCCTAGATCTCGTGTGTTTTGAAACTAGTGCTTGGCTTAGCTAGTTGGGAAGAGGTTAAATCAGCCAACTCTGAGGATAAAAGTCCTGTATTATGAATCATACATAGTTTTTCCCTTCACGTCCTCTGTATAGCTGGATGCATCCATCCAGGTATGAAATCTTACTAGGGGTGTGGGTACACAGAGAAGTTACAGTGCGATAAACACAATTTATACCATTGTCCAAATTCAATTTATAGCACTTTATAGCTGCCTGCTACTCTAAGAACAAAAGCTCATGTACTTTTACTCCAGGGGAAAAGCAAGCATGGGCAAAGACTGAGGAGTAGCTGAGATGCTGATAGTTAACACCTAAGTTAACCTCACGGTACCTCAACCATGTCCACAGATTCATAGTCTCTCCTAGAAGGTAACACATGAGGATGCAAGTGTGTGAAGAGAGCCCAAAACCTAGGCCTCTAAGACACTCAGCATCTACAGGCTGATGTTAAAACACTGACTGGGGAAGAGTTTGGCTATGGCACCTCTTCAAAGTGGCCAGAATATGCTAACGCTTAAACTACCCAAATCTTACAGAATCTTAATTTCAGAAGTTATTTCAAGAGACATCTTGCCTCTTTATGCAAGAGACTGCAGACAAGTACATTTACAGCTAAGATTCCTCAACACCTGCAGGCACCAACAGAAAGTCTCACATACGGTATCCAGATGTCCCGCACGGCTGGAAAAAGCATAGAGAGCACAGCATCCTCCAGAAGTCGCCATGGAGGGCGCTCCGTAGAGAGGCAGGTGGCCAGTTTATCGTTGCAAAGGCTCAGTCCCCCACCTTTTCTTTTCCAAAGTTCAACTGAAAACCCATTCAAGGTATTGGAAAACCTGGCCAGTTCTTTAAAGTATCTTAACAGTTTAAGCCTTCCTTGTGAAACACAACCAAATTACATTTCCAGTGGCTGCTGTACAAATTGGACACCACAAGAGCATTATGTAGCATTTTACTTGAACCCCAGATAAAATTAGTGATTGAGGAGAGGCTTCATAATGTAGGGAGCTCCAGGAGCCTTTGTTAAGCCGATCAACTGAGTAACATCACCATCAAGGACTTAAAGATGATCTGAAGAACAAATTATGTTAGTTCATTATGGACTCTGAAATAGCAGAAACAGAGCTACTACTGACGATACTGAAATAACATTTACAGGAGGCTGGAGGTAAAGCTAGAAATCTGAGCCTGAGCTTGGGAGGGCACACGTGCCTCCGAACACACGCAGTCGAATGACAGAGGAAATCTAGAAAAGTGATAATGCAGAGACAGATAATAAATTATAGCTTGCAATACCGTTCGTCAGGGAAAAAAAAAAAACCCTACCTATTAATTGGACCAGATAAGAGTTCTTTCCTGTGTGAAGTAAAAAGGCATGGCCGGATACCTCATCCAGCTGGGACTGTCAGCGCTGCCCGGGCCAACACCATACCTGAACTACAGCATGCGCAGGCAAGGGGAGGTGAGTCCGTGAGATAAGATGCCACCCACATTCTTGGTTTTTTTTAAAAGCAGTGATCTCCACCATCTTACATTAATCAAACTCTCAGAGTTCACTTCCATCAAAGCTCCTGGCTGGCTGAGGGCTGGGGAAGCAGATCCATCCCGGTCTCCAGGATGGACACCGAAGCTGTGTGTCAGCATCCTGCTGTCATTTCACCCGAGGACACCCCTGCTTTCCCCCTTCCCAAGCCCAACAGCCTTATGAAATGGCAAACCTCCAAACAGGGATTGGAGGTGAGGACTGAAACATCAGCTGCACATGGGTGAGTAATTAGTGACCTTAAAGCATAAGTGGGACATTTTTGGATTATCTCATGTGGTTGCTGTAGAATTAACAGCTGAATTTATCAGCTCACGTGGTCAGCTGTGTCAAAAGCTACTGGAAAATCACACTAGGTAAGAAGTTACCTGGGATCTTTGTGGCCTTCAAGGAGACAGCCATCACCAGCCAGGCCAGCTGGGACTCCGGCTGTGCCCAGAAGAAGCATGGCACTGGCCAGGACTGATGCAGCCTGAGCGCTCCAGGACACACAGGAGTTTGCCGCTTCCTCCCTTTTACAAACCTCCCCGAAGGAAAGGCACTGACCAGCAGCATCCTGGGGGAGTTCCAGAGTGAGGGAACAGATGCTCTCTGCTTCTCTGCCCACCACCCCTCCAAAATGATCTGACATGCCCAAAAAGCAGAGTATGGGAGATGATGATTAATGGCTTTGTTTACTCTTTTCCAGTATGTTATAACAGGCAAAGAGATAACATTTGTTGAAAAACAGATCTGTCATAAAAATAAACAACCAAAAATACAAATAAAACAAAACAGTCTTTGCCTCTCAACTTTCCAGATGTAAGGTTCTGAGTTCCCACTTGGGTTGTTATTGTTATTATTGCTACTCTTACTATAATAATAGGATTCCCAGTCATGGAGCAGAACCAGCACACGTATAGAAATGTCTGACTGGAGGCCAGGGGTGAGTGCAACCAGCCAGGGGAGCAGACGTTGCCTTGCCTGCTTCTTTCAACGTGCCGAGCACTCGTAACCACCGTGTCCACCGGGGAGGCTCAGCAAGGCAGGCAAGCTGGGGAGAGACCTCGCCTAGCAGAAGGGACTCCAAATCCTTTGATAGTCACAGATTATGAAAGTATCAGCCACAGTTGTTCGAAAAGAGGAGGAGGAGACTCAGGAGCAGCCTCAAACCTCTTTAAGAAATGGCCCATCCCTCTATCGCTTTACCTTCAAACACAGGTTTAAGCTGCAAGATTTGGAACCAGGCTCAGGTGGTTTGGGGCTCAACTTTCCTCCAAACCCTGGGTCAGTTTGGATTTAGGGATCTGGCCTGTGTTTGTCAATGAGAGAAGGGCTAGCTGCAGACTTTGGATCTAAACTCAACCCTTCCCAAACTTACGCGGGAATGCTCCGACCCATCTCTATTTGTCTTGGGTAGGGGAGTCGCTGTGATGCTATCTGCAGTGGAACTTTCCATTAGCAACACAAGAGACAAAGAGCTCATGCTCTGACCTTTATAAAACTATTCCTTAACAAAATTTACTCAAGTAAAGAATCCACAGTCCTCTTTGGTTTTACTCATTTAATTGATACGGACATGAAATATTTTGCGTTGTTTTAATAATAGTTTGGTTTTCTGCTATTTAAAAAAAAGTTCCTTTCTCTGAACATATTTTTAGCAAAAATATTTTGCTTGAACTTTTTTCCTCTGCCTTCAAAGGCTGCTGCACAGTTCTGGGGTGCTAAATACTAAACTCACATTCTACCACTCCATCTCCTCCCATTTGGATGGTAATCACAGGATCTTGATGCCAAACTCTGGAAGATATTTTTTCCAGCAGCAGCATCTGGCTTCTTGGCAGACCCCGCGAGCAGTTGTGTTGGCAGCGATGGGAGCTGCTTGAGTCTGTCATGTGTTTAGGCTGCTGCAGAGCTGTCTGAACCGCCTCGTTGCCTTAGACAGTATGTTCTCTTGACTTCCATTTAATTTTGATAAATTTGTACTTTCTGTTGTCCGTCTGGTAACGAAACTCTGTCGATCCTGAAAGGATCTATATATAGTTTCTCTAATCGAGAATAAGAACGGATGTTTGCGGAGTGCTTTTCAGCCCAGCAGACCCCAGCTCCCGCTCGGCAGACGAAAACTGCTCTGTGACCTCTGCAGAGGGATCGTTTTGCACGCCGCTGAACTGCAGCCATCTCTAGAAGGGATCGCGGGAACCGTCGAACTCGCAGGAGACCCTCGAGGTCCAGGCACTCTCTCCACTGTCCTGCCACATGCCAGGAACACTCTGACTAATGCTTGTCACAGGAAGACCAAGACTCCAGCCTGCAAACTGACTCACACAGCTCATTAGAGAAGCCCCTTTTTGCCTCCTGAGCACCTGAAATTTTGGATTCTGGTGAAGGCACACCAGGAGGGACCTGCCACTCCCGCTTTACAGGCTGGAAGTGGAGTAACTTTGAACCTGACTTCCTTTCAGGCTAAATGAAGACAGAAGTAAAGGATGGATTTATTTCCTACAATGCAAATACTTAAACATAACTTTCTGGAGAAAGATGCGTAAGAAAAAAGAAAACTCTGCTTAGCTATATATTCCCTTGTTGAGCTTGAATTTCGCCCTGTATTTCACCCACTAAAAAACCCACCAGGGTGCTTGTACAGCTCCCCGGGCTGTGATTCAGTGCAAGGCTTTGCCCTCCTGTTCCCATTGCTGGAAATCACTGTTCTAGGAGACATATTTCTTTAGATATGCACTCTTCTTCCCGAGACTCAAAATGTCACTGAGGCTCAAAATCACTTTGATTCAGAAGATCGGTATTTTGTTGAGGTAATACCTTTTAACACTTATTGCAGAAGATTACTAGCCATCCTTGCTTAACTCTAGGGACATACATGTCTTTTTGTATGGCCAGGTAAGATCCTCTCATGGCCAGAGCACAAATAGAATCTGCCAACACCTTTCCAGCGAGGAGGAGGTTGCTTCAGACTGGAAGGGTGGGGCTCTATTTTACCTAAACATATGAAAATAATAATAATCCGTGCAGTTTATTACACCAGATCTTGGACAAGACTATAGAAGGATCTGGTGAGTCTTGATCTCAGAGGACCTAGTGTGTCTGCGTTGATGACCCCAGGCTTCAGCTCTGCGGAGTAACGATGCTCTGTGACACCTACCGTAGGCTGCAGGTGCCTACTCCTACTCTACATGTAGGACATGCAGAGTGCTGCATGCTGTTGAAATGTAACTGGAAATTGTAATTTAGACATTTTTCCTTAACGTTATTATTTATCCAAGATCTCTAATTAAGTACCTGAAATCCTTTAAAAAGTATTCTTTAATGTATCTTAGAGAATTTTTTAAGTTGAAAGCAGCACTTCCGAGAACTGGGGGTCCCCTAAAAATTCTCTGCTTAAAAGGAGCATATTAGAGTGGCCACTGTGCTGTCTTCAGTTATGTCTATCAGACTCACAGCTTGTCCTGTTTTGGCCAGAATCACCAAACATCCAAGCACACCCAAATCCCTCTTCCCTGCGTTTCCCCTTACAGCATCCTTGGGAGGTAGAGACAGGAGACACGTAAAACGGCAGCACACGTGCCTTAGGTTTCACAGGGCATCTGCGGCAGCAAAAAAACATGGGACAGGTCCTCTGATGCTTCAGTGGGGGCCTTCATCACTGAGCCATCCCTTCCGTACACCTGCAGCACACACAGCACCCATGTGTTGAGGGTTTCTCTCTCCCTCCTGCTCCCATTGCAAGGTTGGATGAGCCTCTTCCCAACAAAACGCTTCTGCAAGTACCACAGTGACACGAGCATCTGCTGAATAATACTGAATGAAGATGAGTGAGCATTTCAAGATTCACAGCCTTAAAAAACTTGAAATCAAGATCCTTTCAGGCACTTGCTGAACGCAGCACAAAGATGGATCCTGCCGTACATGGGGACACTGAGCCACAGCCGCTCTCGAACCACAGAATCACAGACGACAGAGATGAAAACTAAAATTCTGTCACTCAGGCAGTCTGTTCTCTTACGCTGCTGTAAAAGTGACCCCTACAGGAGTTAAGCTGAGGTCTAGTCGTACTCAGGATTATTACTGCAGGCTGTTGTGGGGTACCCCAAAGATTTACTTGTGTAATGGGATTTAGCTACACTGGACACAGCTCTCAGCTGCTGGAACCGATGACTTGCCAGATTGCGCAATATTGTTTTGATCACACGTGTAAGCCACTCTACAGACCTGCTATCAGCAGGGGGAAGGTGAGGGGACAGCACTGCAAGTCAGAGGCTCAAACCACACCATACCCACTGTGAAGTGGCAGGTGGGGACCCATGAGCCGTTTGCTGTTCCAGCAACAGGCCCTACGGATTCAATGGCGTCTGCAAAGAGCCATCACTTGGGTGCTTGAAGGGAAACGGACTCTCTTCCCTCAATTCCCTGCCAAAGAAACGTAGCAGCCTCTAACTAACCAGCCCTCTCTGTCCAGGATCCAACCACGTAGCAACTTGCCCTCTCCTGGGCTGCCTCTCCTGCCTGCGCTTCCCTGGCAGACCAGAGCCGTGTGTACAGGTCTCCTCTCCAAGATGTATTTGCAAGTCCTTCGATGTTAAGGTCAATTGAGAAGCTGAAATGAAGAGGTCAGAGCTGTGAGAGCACTGTCTGGTCAAGGATCGTATCAGGACGAAGGCTGGCTTCATGCTCCTCAGAAGAAATACTGTGGCCCAGCACGTGACGAGAGTGTCTATCCCCAAAATTTTCTACAGAACCTAAACAAAAACATGCTACTCCAACCCCAAAGCTGATTTCTGTAGAGAGGCATTTGAAAAGCTACTTGTGGTTTGACAGAGTGTTTAAGAAGAAAACAAAACAAAAGTTTGGAAACGACTTACATTGTTTATTTATTAAGTCTGAATTGGGAACTAATTTTGTTTCCCCTGCTTTTACATTCCCTTCTGCCGCGTTGGCATGGTTGAGGGATTTATGTGACTATCTCCAAAAGATCACAATCATATAAAATTTAGGAACGAGTTTGTTCTTGTTTATTTACCAGTTCAATTCACCATCCCGAATTTCTTAGCACTTGCTGAGATATGACTATATCCAGCCTTATAAATCTGGACGTTTCAGGAGTATGTCTGAACTAGAACCCTGACTCAGACTTACTTCCAGGCAGTTTTGCTGACATAGGGATTCAGAGAGACCTGATCAGGTTTCAAACTTTTTCAGTTCTTTTTCTAAGATCAACACGCATGCCAGATGTTTTGTGATTCACTCATCACTAATAAACAATCATTTTACTATTGCAAAACCTCATTTGACTGCTATTTCTAACCCATATCAGAAATGCTGCTTTAATAAACTCAATTCATGCGTTTCGTCTGAATTCACAGGAGTTACCCCAGGGGTTATTTTGGATCAATGTATTTAATTTGTTTTGTGGGACGGAGGAACATTCCTTCCTCATATATGCGGTTTATTTGTGTCTCTGCATTTTGCAAAGGAGAACATAAGTCATTTAAGGAGCCAGCTTAGGAAATGTAAGGAACCACATTAAGAAATTAGGGAGATGGATTATTTGGAGGGGCTCTTTTAAGCCCCAACAGAAGCTATTTTGTTGAAAACTTTGTGAAGAACTAGCCCATGCAGCATCTCAATGTATTCCCAGAAATTCCAGAAATGTTTAATCAGATATTTAGAATTTCCAGTATTAACCAGAAGTGCTGCCAGTGGAAAGTTGGACTACCAGGCACAAGACTTTTGTCTTACTAAGGCAGGTTTGCTTGTTGTTAAAAGGTGTTACTTCCCGGAATTTTATTATGGAAGGGATGGAGAAGTAATGGTTCATGGCAGTTGTGGATTTTATAGACAGGCAGTAGTTGTAAGTAAATCCCAAGATGTACAATTTGGTTTTACTTAACAACAGGGAAGTACAGAGACAAGGTTCTAAAAGGAACTCAAGGGATGCATGTCATTCTCATCGAGTCAGGACACTCACTGATACATGCCTCTCCAAACGCCTTTTGGAAATCCCAGTTTAAATCTCAGCGTTTGAAATGCCTTCAGTGAAGCAACTGGGTCCAGTCTGATGATCTGCTAAGAGCTGTAAAGGGCTGAATGCTTTCGACTGTCTTTTTTTTTTTTTCATTTGGGAGTGAAACAAGGTCAACTCTTCCCAAGAGTTGCTTAACCACTCACAGGATTAGGTGTTTAGACAAGAAACGGCTTTTGCAAATATGGGTCTGGCCTGGACAGGAGAAGGGGAAAGAACCCAAGTGAAATCTTCACTCCACTGACATTAATCAATAATCTCCTGTGCCTTCAACAGGACCAAGGTTTTGTGGAAATATCCATGTATTTCATAACCTCAGAAACTGCCTGAGTTCCTTTCATGCAGTTGACACTGATTCAAGGTTGAAGTTTTCTTACTTAGCTGGGCAGGTTCACTCCCTCCCACCAGTCAGTTCTTTGGGTCACCACATATTCCTTGCAAATTGAAGGAAAAGCCTTTCTGGATACTTCTAAGAATCCCATAATTTTTTTATGTGGGCCTGAAGTGTTCTGGCAATGTGTCTTTCCATGTGTATGTTCAGAAAAGGCTCAGAGCAATAAATCAACACAAATACTGGATACACAGGCATTTACTACCTATTAATACAGGCCATGTATCTGATCTCTCTCCTTCCTATCTGTACTGTAATCAGGTGGTATTATAGTTTTGCTATGAAGATTCACCGAGATATAAAATAGAACATGACTGAAGGATGAGACACCAAGCCAAAAGGATGCCGAAAAACAAAAAAGGCGCAAGCAGACAAACAGAGCCCTTTGGAAATGTAATCACTATCATCACACGCATTTTTTGTGTTGCGCTTCTCATCTGATGATCCCTGAGTGCATTAGATCCTCTCGCGGTATAAAGCAACATGGCTTCACGGAATTTGTACTGACTCATCTCAGAGACCTGACCCATGTCATTTTTCTCTTCTCCACCAGTCCTTAGTTTTGGCTCTGTCCTACCTCCAGAGAAAGAAGTATTCAAGTCTGTCACCACAGCTACAAACATTTCTCTAGCTGAACGTCTGCCTGAAGCCCTGGTATGGCCGTGTCCATCACAGCGGCAGAGCAAGAGGGTGGCTGCGATTCCCCTCCGGAGCCTCTCCCAGCTGCAACGTCAGCCCTCACCAGTGGCCCCGAGCCAGCATCCGTGACAGCCAGTCCTGCCTGACCTGCAAAGTGACTGCAGCTATGGCTCAGAAAGAGCAAAAGTAGGCAGAGGCAAGTGATTTTTAGATCTTCACAAACATCCCCAGGCTACCCTTGGTTAGCAGGGATACTTTCAGGCAGCAGAGCTTGGGTGAGAGCAAGGGAGGGAGGTGTGAGGGTCGTCAGTACCTGTCTCACAGGTTGGGGTGTGCATCCAGCGCATGATGAGCTTGGAGCATCATCCCAGGAGTTTTGCAGAGAACAGTGAGCTCCCTGCGCAGCGCTGCTAGCTTGCTTCAGCCAGAAGATGTGAAAACAGAGAGCCTAAATAAAAGTCTCTGGTCACTGGGAGAGACCTGTGGTTGTACAGCAGTCAATTAACAACAGTTCTGATGTCTCCTGCCTGCAACTTTCATGCTGTCATGAGATATGAGGCAAAAGATAGGCCAACCTGAAACTCTACATTCCCACCCACCTCATGCTACTTTCCCTCCTCAATCTGGGCTGTCTGTCCTGGAGCCCTTGGAAATCAAGAGATCCTACTGGAATTAGTTCAAATAGATTACTCAGTTTCCACAGAGGGTAATGAGGAAGTTCAGAGGCACCCTGTTATCTTTTCATTAAAGTGTCTTTTATCTGCTATATTATAGGCTATGAGCATCTCAGCTGAGATTTCTTTAAGTATGACTCTTAACCTTCTGTAAGCAAAGTTTATCTGGTGTGAACCATCTGCCAACCAAAGTTCACATCATTGAAGCAAAAGAGATCAACAGCCCCACAACCAGAACAGCAAGACACAGATTAATCAGATGAAGACTGAAAAAGCATTACAAAATGTTTCTGTGTTTTACTAACTAAAACTTCCATTGCTGATGGCTGAGAGTCTTGTTAAGGGTTAGATAGGAGCAGTTGCCTTACAATACCTGCAAATTATTCTTTGATAAAGCGGTGTGGTTTAGAGCTCCTGATACCCCGTTGTTAGCAATTACTTTTTCCTATTTCTCCTTCATCTATTCCTGTGCATAGTCCATTTATTCAGAAAGGTGCCTGTAACTTGGTGCTTGTCTGCAAAGACCACGCAGGAAGGTACAGAGCTATTTTGCTGATTTATCCCTCAGCTAAACCTTTAGGTGTCCAGGGTCCCAAATTACAGACATGAAAAGCTGTGTGATAAAAGGCGTGAGGGACAGGGTGTGTGCTTGGTACCTGGAGAGGCAATTTTCTCTTCTGTCTTTGTTACAAAAAGAAGAATGTTTGGACAAGGATCTGGACAGGCTGGATCAATGGGCTGAGGTCAATTGTATGAGGTTCAACAAGGCCAAGTGCTGGGTCCTGCACTTGGGTCACAACAACTCCATGCAACGCTACAGGCTTGGGGAGGAGTGGCTGGAGAGCTGCCTGGCAGAAAGGGACCTGGGGGTGCTGGTTGACAGCCGGCTGAATATGAGCCGGCAGTGTGCCCAGGTGGCCAAGAAGGCCAACAGCGTCCTGGCCTGTATCAGAAATAGTGTGGCCAGCAGGAGTAGGGCAGTGATTGTGCCCCTGTACTCAGCACTGGTGAGGCCGCACCTTGAATCCTGTGTTCAGTTTTGGGCCCCTCACTACAAGAAGGACACTGAGGTGCTGGAGCGTGTCCAGAGAAGGGCAACGAAGCTGGTGAGGGGTCTGGAGCACAAGTCTTATGAGCAGTGGCTGAGGGAACTAGAGGTGTTCAGTCTGGAGAAGAGGAGGCTGAGGGGAGACCCAATCGCTCTCTACAACTCCCTGAAAGGGGGTTGTGGTGAGGTGGGTGCTGGTCTCTTCTCCCAATTAACTAGCAATAGAACTAGAGGAAATGGCCTCAAGTTGTGCCGGGGGAGGTTTAGACTAGATATGAGGAAAAATTTCTTTACTGAGAGAGTGGTCAAACATTGGAAGAGGCTGCCCAGGGAGGTGGTGCAGTCACCATCACTGGAGGTGTTCAAAACACGTGTGGACGTGGCACTTCAGGACATGGTTTAGTAGGCATGGTGGTGTTGGGTTAATGGTTGGAGTTGATGATCTTAGAGGTTTTTCCCAACCTTAACGATTCTGTGATCTGTGACAGTATATAACAAAGCATAAACAAAAGAGATCTGGTCTCTTGAAAGCCGATGTGGCTGCTTATCTGAGCAAGAGCCCTGGGACAGGCTTTCAGTTTGCTCAAAATCCTCTCCTCCGTGCCATTCACTGTTGGCCATCCCCAGACACCAGATCGAAGCAAACAGCTCTGCAGCATAGGGCCACACTGACAAACGTGCATCAAAAGGTAACATATGGCACTGAAGCAGAGAAGGCTCTCACTCCCTGGAGGTGAAAGATCTGCAGCTTTTGCAGAAGGACATAGACATGTATGTAGAAATTGAGACTTCTTTTTAAAAAATAATTTAGTTCAAAGTAGGAAAAAATATTCTCGCAGTAACCTGTTCATAGGCACTGGCTAATTTAGCATTAAATCACATATTCTCCCTGGCACTGGTGCAGAGGAAGGTATTTCCTGAACAGCTCGTTTCAAGTTTCATTCATAGGTACCGTCTAAAATTAGATCCACCACTTTCATTCAGGTCCAAATCCTTTGCCCAGTGCAAGGTTTTTTAGAAACAGAAACTCAGTTAAATGTGCTCCATCATCTGCTCTAGTCCCCCGCATTGGCTGAGGGCTGCAAGTCCCACCAAGCGAAGCATGAGAGCTAGGCTGGCAGAGAGGCTCATAAACCTGTGGCTAAATGCAAAGTACCTGTTTTTATGGGTGACTGCAAACTCAAAAAAGAAACAAATGCTCCCTTTGACTCTGGACAAAGCACATCCTGTGCCACAGAGATAAAGGAATGTTTGGTGGGCAGTGTCACCTGTGAGCCAGGCTCTGATGGTGGTGGAACCCTGAAACGTGGCAAGAGGATGCTCTTGCCTTGACGCTGAGAGCTGTGAGCTTCAGAAGCATTGAACTACACATCCCAAAATGTCTTGCTACAGATGATCTGGTTTGCTGGCTAAAGCAAACAGCAAAATCCCTTAGAAGGAAGGGCCTCATCAACAAACTGCACAGCGGCCTGGATTTGTTTTGATCCCAGCTCATTAACTTAATTCACGACCTTCAAGCTTGCGCAGAGGATTTTCGTTTCAGTCTATCACACAGGAGTGAGTGGCAACGTCCTCCAGACGCTCTCCTCTTCCCCCGTAAGGCAGGCCGATACGGGTAACCCCGATGGCTGCAGGCAGCCTTGTGTGAACTGGAGACCTCGGCGCAGGTTGCCCCACCTCGGGTGGTGTCTTCCCACCTGCCGCACCACGGAAAGGAAGAACTAAACCCCAGGTCCTTCAAAGCTACGTTGGTGCTCCCAGACAGTTAAGCCCCCAAGTCCCCTTGATGCTGGGGGGCTTAATGGCTCTTAATGGGATGCTGGAGCCCCTTAATGGCTCCTGCCGTTATCACCCCAGCATGAATGGGGAACAGCAAAACCCAGCCACCGCAGGCGGGTGATACGGCACGCCTATCGCCCAGAATCGCAATAACCACACTGCTAATGCAAAAACATAACACCAGGGCGTTTCAACCCCCGGTGCAGGACAGCAGTGCCCCGACACACGCAGCCGACGCTCACTGGGGGAGAAGCACGGCCCGAGGGCCAGTTACTGCTAAAGGCCCCGCTGGCCGCAGGGGGCATGAGGCACAAACTGCTGGCAAGCGAACAGCAAACAGACCTTTTTTGGCAAAATCTGAGAGAGCGAGCAAGCTGCCTATTTTTAGCACTTGTTAATTGTTTTAAAATCCATCTGGCAAAAGCTACTAAATAATTTAGCATTTTGACCCGTATGTCTGAAGCAGTAAGTAACATAATCCCTTGCAATGGCTGACTCGGAGAGGTATGGCTGTGGGAAGCACCACAGCGAGCACGCCGCAGCTGCCCTGAGCTCCCTGCGAGGTGGAGACTGCACCAAGGGTAAGGTCCTCACGGACGCCCAGGGCTGGACTCCCCTCACCTGGCCCTTGTCACCTAAAAGTAAGGCAATTAGTCAAGCCAGCTGGTGTGGCTCTTCCATAGGACATGGAGAGAGGTGCCTCCAGCAGAGGGTTCATCCTACCTACTGTGAACACCTCCGAGGATGGGACACGTGCCTGTGGATACACTTGCTTTATAGATAAGAGAAGGAGCCAAAATTATTGAGTGCAGAGCAGAAGCTTACATTTTAGCTGGTCAAAGTCATTTGAGGTTTTTGACCAAATGTTAGGTCAAAGCCCTTGATATCAGCTCCAAAGCACACCCAAGCGGGATATTCCTGGGGAAATCCCGGAGCCAGAATGGACGGAGCACACAAGGATACGACATAAGGCACTATTCCTGTTAATACACTCGAGATCTTCCAAACCACAGACTTGGGAAAGGTGCAGCCTGCGGCGTGGCTCGCCTCAGGAGCCTCATCGTGCGTCACACCAGGACTCCTGCCCTGGCTTTGTGTGGGTATTCATGCACCGATTGGACACAGTTGAGCGTCTGATTTTTGGGGAATGTGTTTCTCTCACATTTAACTTCAGATCTGAAAAGCATTCACCTCCCTCCTCCCTTCTTCCTGGAGGCTCATGAATCACAGAGCCGCCAGACGAATGAGTCACCCAGCCAGCTTTTGGTCAAGCATGCCAGTCTGGGAGGCTCTTCTGTGATCAAATGTGAGCTGGGCTGGCTTTGTTGGTGACTGGCCATGTGTTGAGTTGTGTAAACCTCTCCTAGGGGTCGTCCCCACTCTCTTTGTGAGTCGTCTCCGTCAGGTTGTAATTGCTCTTTTGTCAGGAAAACTTGGGAACGTATTAAGGGAGGGAGGCAGGGAAGAGGGTGGGGGGTTTCTTAGGCAGGAGAGCTTCAGAGGGCTTCCCAGGACGGTGGCGGCAGCCAGAGGAATTGTTCTCCAAAGTCTCAGTTCATTGAGCTTGAACTTCCAAGCAAACCCGGCCCATCCCTCGCGCCTGTGAACCGACCCAGAGGACTCGGCTCACGGAGCCTGTGAAGATCCCACCCGGCCCTGTCAAAGGCTTCCTCCGGCCCCCAGCAGCTCCCCGGCAAGCGGCACGCACGGCAGGTGCCCCCGGCCAACACTGAAAACTGAAACTGGGGGCTCTCCGGCGGTGACGAATCGTTAGGGCTAGTACAGACCGCACACGTTTTAATAACTTGAAATATGGCATGCTGAGAAACAGTTCCCTAGATTTATTCCTGAGGAGGAAACTTGAAATCTGCCACTGGCTTGTCAAGATCTTTTTTCCTTTTTTTTTTTTTTTCAAAAGAAGACAGAAAATAGCTGAGGCTCCAGTCCTCCCATGTTAAAATGCAACGTGGGGTTAAAATGCATTTTGGGGCATTCAAAGCGAGTTTGATCTCCCTAGGAATCATCTATTTCATTATTACTAAATTAAGCATGGACCGCGCTCCCCTGGGAAGTCAGTTTTGCCCTTTTTCACACCTCCCATCTCTGCTGCTTCAGTCCAACTGCGATGGGCAGGCATCCCATCTGAGCCACTCTACTTTCTTCTCTTTTTAATTTGGTTGCTGGGAAGGCAGCTGGGAAGGATGACACCTCTTACTCTTTTGTCTAGACTGGAGAAAGGATGGCGTATTTAATACCACCTCTGGGTGAAGTGGATGAACACACAAGCAGTAATTTACTTTCTGCAGAAGGAGAGTGATATAAAGAGGGATCAGGGAAACGGGAAGAGGCAAAGGATCTTCATCTAGACTGCAGCATGACATCTGTGGCCTCACACTTCATGCTACAGAGATTTATCCAGCAGTACATGAGGATCACTGCTCTCCTGGTTTTGCGGTTCTGTGAAACACCTGGATATCCAGACAGGTTTCAGCCGGACAGAGTGGATGTTTCTATGGTTTTCTATACAGGAAACAATCAGCAGGCTTTCCCAAAAAGCCACCTGCAGCCAAATTTCCAAGAGTTGCCAGCAATTCAAGCTCTATCCTCAAACAATATGGGATATGTGAAGATGTGGCCTCTTTGACACTTGGTCGCTGACCAAAGGATCCAGCCCTTGGGATATCACCCCTCAAATGAGCAGCTCCACCTTTGCAGGAAACCCAGCACAGCTCCTGCCTGGGATCTCCAACCTTCTTGCCCTGTGCTTTTAGGGAAACATAAGTAGCACTTTTTTTTTTTTTCGCATTAGGTAGCTTCAACCAAGTACCATTTCAAATACTAAATTTGCTTAGGGTGAAAACCAAGGAGAGTTTATTCCAGCAAAAGCAAAGATTGCATTGTGGAAAACTTGAAAATACCTCTAGAAAAGCAGAGAATAACTAAATAACACTGCCTGAATGGCTGCACTGAAGTTCTTTTCTCACCATCACTTACGACCTTTTAGACATCACTCGGTTACAGGACCCAAGGCTAAACTCACCTTCTCCTGACATCCTGAACGTACCGCAAGGCTTAGCCTTCAGACGTGTTCCCCGCGGGGCTCAACTTTTCTCCTCATTGACCCTCACCCCCCATACAGACCATTTTTGAGTGCTGCCTTGCATGTTTTGCTCAACACAGTTCCCCTTCCTTTTCCTCTTTTCATACTCGCTTGATTCATGCTGCCATGCATGAGCTTTCTCCCTCCTCTTCTCTGCGGGTCGCCATGAGTTCTTATTTCTTAGCACATCCCTTCTAGCCTAAACCATCTTTTTCAATACAGCGTTTTAAAACCTTTAAAAATCTTATGTCCTAACAAACAATCCCTCTGTACACATCTTATCTAACCCACAATCTCTAATTTGCCTTTAGCACATCCCGGAGACTGCACATAACACATTATTCATCTAGACAAGAGATTTGATACCCAGGAGTGCTTTGCCTAAATCCTCTTGCTCTTTGTCCCTCCCTGCCACCTTTTGTTAGCTTTATGATCTTTGCCCATTACCTAGCCCTGAAATAAGCTGGAACGGATCTTCAGAACTGTTCAAATGCTGGTGATCTGTGTTCCTGCCTGCTCCAAAAATGTGGCATAGTGATCCTGTGTTTCC
>NW_010515160.1:0-2981 GCF_000687285.1 Phaethon lepturus | reverse complement strand
AGATCCGCTTTCCCCTGCCACCCTTCACACCTCTTCTCTACCTACCAGGCATACTCACTTACTCAAGGCTGAAATTAAATATATGTATACATAAATAAAATTAGTAAATATACCTCAATCTGAATATTTTACAGTCTTGGGATCAGGCAGAGCTGGTGAGGGTTCACTGAATGTATTTTTCACAGACACCCAAAAGAAAAAGCTAAAATAGATTCTGGCTCTCAATTATTAAATATAAATCCAGGAGAAGATTAGGCACGTAAGAACCTGTAGCTGTGCCATGAAAACATGGGATGATGAGTATGCTCCTATCTAGAAAGAACAGCTGTAGTTTTATCACTTTGCTTCTTTTCACAGATATATTTTCTGCATCTTAATCTTGTATCTAAAATAGCTTGATTTAGCCTGGGAAACACTGCAGCTGCGAAACCTGATGCTCCCAGTAAGCAGTGTCAGAGTGCATTTTCAGTAACATCTAAGTGGTACTGGAGTCATAAAACCCTCCCTCCCTTCCTGACTTTCCCTGGAGTATCTGCTGAGAAGTGATTCTTTCCTGGCTGCTTCTTGCCAGGCAAACACGAGTCATCATCAGTCTGTCCATCCCTCTGTCCCTCAGTCTGTCCATGCTGCTATTGACACTGTGATGGTATCCTCTGTCCAAGGGTGATGGCAGCAGTACAGCATCTCACAAACAATCTAGATCTTTTCCATGTTTTGTCTATCATAGAAAGAAATACTGAAAAACCTGATTGCAACTACATGCCTGAACACCGTTCGTTGCTCGGAATGAAGTAAAGTTGGGCTAATAATGCTAAAGTACGTATCCACAAATAGCAATTTTACATGACAAATGAGATTGTTTAAACCCTTCTGCATTTGTTTTCTGTCAACATTAAAATGAGTGAGTTTTACTGGCAAAAATGCATATAAAAAGCTGATTTCAAAATCATACACAGGAGTATTAATGGAAAATGAATTTTAAATTGCATACACCAGATTCATCTTGTAAGTAGGAGTACACTCCTCTAACCAAGCCAAAGAAAGGACATCTTGTGACTAACTTGGCCAATCACCACAAAACAACATAGCAAAGATATTAATGAATAATCCACCTGGACTAATTCAAGGCTCTATCTGCCAAACAGTTTATGGAAATCAAAAGGTATTTGCAAACATTTAATGAACAGAAAAAAGTTCTCTAAATAGACTACTGCTGCACGTTATTCCCCCTCTTCCGTGGTTTGGTGGCATCCCCCTGTGTTACACACGTCAGAAATCCCCCGATCACCATTCAAAGAGGTTCAAGGGTTGGTCCCTGTTTCAGGAACTTTCCTGAACACTTATGGTAGTGTTTTTTACCACCTACTCCGCGGCAGTCGGCAAAAGTGGAAGATGCAGCAAAAGCAGTATCACTGAATGTTTTCCTGAGGAAAAATCTAACCTCTGAGTTTTAGAAATTAAAATAAGCAGATGAAGGTTTGTTTCTTTTTTTAAAATGGCTTCTGCTAATGGGTCTCACCAGCAACCAACCCCTGGTATGTCAAGGGATTTTAGCTACTAGGTGAAGATTCATGCAAGATTATTTTCTCTGTAAGGTGAGACTACATAAGCTGACATTTTTAAAACAAACCAAAGGAAAGTCTGTTTGTTTGTTTGTCTGCAAATGTAATTAAACTGTGGACTTTCCAGAGAGATGTATGGAGGCCAAAAAATATAAATAGATTTAGAAAGGACATAGTAACATAGTTCCCAAAGATTAAGGCTTTGGCCACTACTAGTCATACAGAGTATGGCTAACACTTCTAAGTCATCCTCTTGAATTAAAAGAAATGCCGTAAGCACCTTGCGTTGTCACGTGAAAGATTTCCCATGCCTTAAACCTTGAATTTCAACCTCTACAATATTGAGAGAATGGTCAAGCCTGGGGTCCTGGCAAACATATCATGCCACTGATTATTTCTGCCTATTGCTGCTTAACATCCACTGACAATTACTCTCCCCTCACCCACTGATTCAGAATAAACCTTTAAAACGCAAAGGCTAGCCATCACCCGAACCAGAGGCAGACTCAGAGACCTATGAGGACTATCAGTACGCTACTTCTCATTCTCAGAAGGAAACACAAAGTACCCTCAAAACCTTATAGAACACGCTGCTAATGCCTCCACTGAGTACCTGACATCTGCACTCCTCCAACCGCTCGGAAAGTGCAATACAGAAGATCATTAACACCTGCATCACAAAGCTGCATTTACATACATTTACACAAAAGTTTGGAGCTAAATGCTTGAGGGAGGTCACAGACAGGAGCAAAATTACCAGTGAGCTTTCTTTTGCTTCTTAGCAGGGATGTCAGTGGTCAGCAGGGCTTAACGTGGCTATGTGCATGCTGAACACATGCAAAGTTGCTGTTAACGTTAGAAAAGTCACCTGATTTGCAACGAACGCTGAAGTGGTGGATGGAAACTCAAGGTGCTTGCGATCCAGAAATGAGTCTGGGAGCAGCACAGCAAGTCCATGTAAACAGAGGCACAGTCCGGGGAACATGGTTACAGGACAAGGTTGGAGGATCAAGCCAGATCTCTTTCACTGCCCCCTTACATCACAGTGACGTGCAAAGTATGAGAAGAGGTTAAGAAAACAATGTTGTAATGAACTGATTTAATTAAAGAACTATTCTGTGCGGAATGTGATACAAATTGCTCTCTTGTGTGACGAGCTTCGCACTGCGGTGTCTCTAGCACAACTCCACTTCGTCCTGTCCTTTCACTCTGCACTACAGAGGCCACCAGAGGAGTTTCCCAGAAGACCCTGGACCTACAGTAGTTTATTATCTTCTCAAGTCTTTGGCCATAGAGATTCAGGAATGTTCCAGAAAAGTTTCACATTAATCAGTTTCTATCCATGTTACTAAAATGACACTGCAAGATTTTCACCTTGAACTATGTTCCCCAAGTGTCCTGGTTTCAGCCAGGATGGAG
>NW_010515159.1:0-1629 GCF_000687285.1 Phaethon lepturus | reverse complement strand
AGGTCTTTTCCAACTTTAATGATTCTGTGACAATTCTGCAGTACCTCGTGGTCTCTTACTGCTTGTTCTTCCTACCATAGCACTGCCCCTCACTCGGCATAGTCACTCTGAAGTGTTTGAAAGTGATCTCTCACAAAAATTTCCCTCACTGTCATAAGAAAACCTCTGTACTGCTGAGTGTGTGGATGATCTTGCAAAGTAGAACCCATTTCTTTTCTCACCGAAGTATGTTTTTCTTGGTTGTAAGTCAGGCAGGAGGCAATAGCATGAGGACAATATGCATATCTCTGAATGGTCTAAGAGACACTGAAGAGCTGAGATACAGCTTTGTACTTGGGTCCTTCCCACTGTGCTGTGACTCTGGTGTCCAGTAGCAACATCATGTCTAAAACCTGCAGCCATTGCTGCTGAAGAGCTATAAATCGCATTCAAAGAGCTGAAGCACCAACCTGCATGGGAGAGGGCAGAGTGTGCGTTTGCAACTTGTAAGAGAAGTGGAAGAATGTCACGATTAAGGATGCAGGAAGTAGATGTGGTCCTTAGGGTGAATCAAGGAGAGACCCAACTGGAATGAAATGAAGTATTACAAAAATATATATAACTGTAAGGTCTATTAGGTTAGGGAACAATTGTAGATGAGAAATAATGAAAGCCCCATTTCTTGAGACTTTTACAACTGAACAAGTCAAAACTCTGGAAAATATACTATAGAGAGCATAATATAATGATGGGAGGATAGGCTTACTCTAATAGGCCTATATAACTTCTAATTCCTGTGAGTCACTTAAGCTATTTATGCTTAATTTTACATAGTTATGACTAGAGAGTATAATCATCCAAATTGTAATAAAATCCTTGTAACAGATTAAAAGAGTGATGTCTCATTTTGCTTCAAACGAGCTAACCTGGCTCTGAAATGAATGCCAGTCCGTGCAGCTGGGGCAGCAGCGGGGTCACCAGTGATGTGTTTAATATCAAGTTCTGTACTCAATTATACTCCTGGATTTTGTTTGTCCAGAAGTGAAAAACAGAAAGCAGGTGACTCCGAGCGCTGTGAAACGGTGAACGACCATACATATGCTAGAAGCCCATCCCGTCGGTGTTCAGCTGATGAGGGGGTGACTTGTGGATGGCCGTAAAATTCAACACTAGAACACCCGATGGTCGGGGGGTGCCCCCCTGCCTCTGGCTTGGTTTTGGGCTGGTAGCCCCAGCCGCGGGTCTTGTCGTGCCGCACCTTTTCTGTCCCGTTCCCGTGGGCGTCGGGTCGCGCCCGGGGGCTGCTTGCTTTGGCCCCCTTGGCGGGGAAGGGTGTAAACAGCACCCACTGCGGATTAGTGCCAGCAACAGCGTATGCACCTATACTTACGTTTTCATTCAATTCCTAATATACTTGCTTTATTCTGACTGCTTTCTCCTAATGCCGTATTACTGCTTTTGTTTAAGTACGGGTAAAAACATTTAGACACCAGTATTTCTTTTGCCCTTTCTCAAACATGACCACTACAAACTTTTCTTTGGAGTTACGTTTGCTGCCATTTGCAGAGAACTATTCTTATGTTTTGCTGATTACTTTTTTTGTTGATGTCTGGCTCTGAGATTTAGTGCCCATCTTGTGGGGGGGGGGGG
>NW_010515158.1:0-11651 GCF_000687285.1 Phaethon lepturus | reverse complement strand
AACCTTAGTGATTCTGTGATTCTGTGATGCATCAGGACATTTTGGCAATATAATCAGAACTGAATCCGTGTTTTCCCCCTTAGTCACATCCCATTTAAAACTGCCACTGAAACTTAAAAATGGGCCCTGAGGTGAACAGATGAAGTTGGTAGTGCACTGCGTGCATGTACTTAGTCACAAAATACATGTATGGACTACTGTGTAGTCATCCTTTCAGTGTTTATGGCTTGAGCTTTGAAACTGTAAAGATGTACCAAATGACAAATTTTTTTGGCTTTAAGTTTTGTTATGAAAGTTTCTTTCAGCACTGTGGGGAAGAAAAGGGGATTTCTCAAAAGCACAGCCGTTGCGCAAGGTTTTGGGAATTTATTTTCTTTCAGCAAGGTTACAAAGTAGGCTTCTACAGTGGCCCGAGGTTCATAGGAACCCCTGTTGTCTTTCTATTACATCTACTGTCTTCCTAATAACTGTGATATAAATAGCATGTGTTTCTACTTTGCTTTCAGAGCTCTATCTAAAGAAAATGTGCAGTGACACATGGACATGTACCAACTCTCGGGGATTACGCACACTGATATCAACCTACAGATTGAGCAATAAATTTTTAAAACTCCTATCAAGTCCACAGGGGAGGTCACTGTATGTTACAGTGTCTCCTGTATGGAGCATTAACATTACACCAAGCCTATCTGCACAGATCTTTAGAAATGCCTGGCTCTATTTTGGCGTGCTGGTCACTCAGCTTCTAAAAGCAGCAATATTGCTGCCCTTGGTGACTAAATTTCATAAATTCATACATTCAAAACACAGGGTAAGTAGTAGAAACAGTCCTTTTAAGCTATCCATCTAATTTGTCTTAAAACTATCCCACAGGTCTGCTTCTTTTCTATGCCCATGCAGTCTTCTGTCTTTTCTGTCAGGATTGCTACTAGCAGCATATAAAGTGGTGGCTTCTCTACTAGAGACTAAACTGAGACCTTTGAACATGTCTCACACAGGTTGCAATCTGCTTGTAACAACAACTGGGCCATAACAATCCACACTACTGACACTCAGGTGAGACAGCCTTTGCAATAAATCCCAGTCATTAGCATGCCCAGTGCTGGAGCTGTTTAGTCTGCAAAGGTACTTGGAGAGAAGTGGAAGAAAATGAGAAAATGAAAGGGTACCGGGAGAGACTGCCTGCTCCATCTTCTCTCTAACACTAATCTAGAGTGTCACTTGTTCCTGAGCTATTCCAGATGACCTGAAATGCAGTGAGGAGGATATCAACATTAATTCTGCACTAGTATTTTGACAATTGACTGTGTGCCTGCACACAGCTTGTTTGGACTGTTTCTATTTCGTTGTTGAAAAAAATATCTTGGAACGTAACAATAGCTACTGCAGAAGAACCAAACCGAAAGGCAAAAGGATTGCTTATCAACTACAAGACCTTGCTGATTTGAAATCTGGATTTTAAATGTATATGCACTGGTATGCTAAGACTCCTCATGAGAAAGAATTGTGGGGACTGCTACGATGGGAGAAAGAGCCAGGTCAGGTGGCGTCTCCTTCTGCCCCAACTCCTGCAGTCCACAGACAGGCTCGCAGATAAGCCAGCCCCTTTTGCCATCCTCCAGCTCCCACTGAGCCCCACAGAAGAGTCTGGAAGGCAGCCAGCCTTGTCCTCTCTATCTTGCTTTCTCTCACCCACAAAGCAGACACCTGCACTGGGATGGACAGCTACACTTCTGATCTGGCCCTGTCAAGAAATTGAGTTTCACTTCTCAAATATCCTAAGCTTTCCCAATGCTTATTTGTCATGGAAACAGTCCATTTTCCATCTAGAAAAGAAGGCACTTTTTGGTCAATTGGCTTCAAGGGTAAATCCTCTTGATTATTGCAGTCAGATTTTCCTTACACTAAATGCTATGAAAAACCCAACTCAAGAACAACAGAAATCACTTGGGAAGTGTTTAGTAGCAAAGGTAAAAGAGAAAGGAATTAATGTTTTTTTAGGAATGTGATGAGTACCAAGAAGCAGAGTGTTTTTTCTTGGTATGTTTGTTTTGGGTTTTTTTTCTGCTTAAGAAACACCTGAACCAGATTGATGCCTCTTCTCCTGCCTTGAGAAGGTGAAAGTTTGAGGTCTAACAAGTTGTTCCTTTTTAGGCCAATCAGATGCCTTACAAGTCGACGTGTCTCCTTCCTCCTAACAGCTGGTGACTGCATACCACACCCTGGGAAATCCTACTGTTCGCTAGATACGCATTTCCTCCTCCTAGACAAAATAAAAATTGTAGCACATATTAAGATGTGAACATCTCTCTGAGATGGTCTAAATGGGGGAGGCAGATGGGATTCACATGTGCATTTTTTCTAAGTGAATTTTTAAAGCCTATGGTCATTGCAAGCTTCCTCACTCCATCCTAACACAGTACTTCCATCCTGCCTCAGAAATGCTTCCTCCTGGAGCCAGAAAGGCCAGATGTTAGTCCTTTCCCACTTCATTTTTTGCTTGTCTATTAAGACAGCAAACCAAGGAAACCCATTTGTTGTGTTGGCAAATACTGTCCACTGGGAATTGGAAGGAAGCTCACAGTTCCTCTCAATATCATATAGTCACTCAGTACCAATCTGAAATGCATTTCATTGGGAAACCAGGAGCTTAACGTCATTATGAAGTTATCTGAGTTCAGTTCACACTCACAGATACTTCTCCACAATTAATATATAGTAGAGGACATGTTGTCTGTAGGATGCTTTGTGAAGGTGTTTATTAAGGTGGTCTGTATGGGAAAACTTACTAGTATAGGTATACTACTGAGGTCACAGTGATTTAACTGCCTCTATAGATACTACGTTCAAAATAAAAGCAGTTTGTTGTTTGGTTTCTTTTCTTGCTTAACTTATGTCATTTAAAAGTGAAACAGATTAAGACAGAAAAAGGGTATTCTAGTTTGGAATAAGGCTATCCGTATAGTGTGCATTCAGTGATTTAATTTTACCTATTCCAGTTTCCCACATTGAAACTAGCTTTATATGAGACCAAATCTTTTGCACCTCTGAGTCATTAGTCTCTGATGTCTCTCAGAATCTTCTGTCCACTGTGTGGTTTCATGAGTGAGAAGTTAGGACTATATAAGCGTTATGATTGTTTCTATAAGAACATAAGACCATAGTGAGTCAAAAGACCTTACATCCAAATGTGGTCTTCATAATCATCGTTACAGCATTATGAATGCATATGGTGTTTGGGAAAATCATTAACAACTGTCTATAAAAATCACTAGCAGTAAAATACATAAAATTGTCTTTATTCTATAAGACAATGAGCATGTGGATTTGCTTGTGCATGAGAGGCCACACTGCAAAGCTACACTTGAATTCATGTTTTCACAGGTGCTGTATGCACCTCCCTTTCAGAAGCATGTCCCACGGTCCTTTAAGCTGCAGTAAACTGAGCTGCTCTACTATTACTTACCCTGTGCAAGAACTTACAGAACTGCATCTCTCTGACTCAGCTGGTTTGGACACCTCTTCATGGCAAAATGGGCAAGCGGCCAGCCCAAATGAGAGCTTCTCTTGGGATTTAAGCTAGTGCTCTTGACAATCTGGCTTGACTGAATGCATAACTCTATCAGGTAAAAGGATTTTGTAAGGAATATCTGAATGCAAGCTTGACTCGGCTGTGAAGCAGATGTATTTTTAGGGCTCTGCAGCACAGCTGTGACACCAGGGTTTAATGAGTTGCTACAAGTCAGCTACGTTAGTGTCAAGACAAACTTTTAACATACTGTAACCTGAAGTATTCTTTTAAATCTCTTTTGCTGAAAATAAAGCAAACATCCTTGTTTTCATTTGCTCTGAGAGAACTGTGTGCACAGTGTTAGTTGCTGCTGATAACATTACAGGTCACAGGATGAGCTGTTTTCTGAGCCGTGAAATTTTCACAGTGGGAACCGGCATCAAGCCATAGTGCCATTCCTCCCCATAAAGCTGTAAAATGTCACATAGTTGTCTTTGGCTATTGCAACAGTGCCACTAAACCCTATCATGTAGCAAACCTAGAGATTAGAAAGCAAGTTACTTGGTCATGGTTTTCTTAAGTGTTCAGGTAATTTTAATTCAGCAAGTTTCTCAGGAACTGTGGGATTCTTAATCAAAAAGCATTTAATCTAGTGTCGCTGAGAAAAACACTAATCCATTGCACTTCTGAAGTGCCTCTCATCTAAAGATAGAAAAGCTTTTTTATAAACACTGCTGACTCATACTGCCCCTAGGAGATACGTGTTATTACTATCATTTTACATAAGGCAAAACTGCAGCACTGATGTATTAATTCGTTTAAGTCTGTACCCAGGCAAAGAGCCCCACTTCACATATACAGTGAGCAGATAGGCACAAGCAATAATCATCCAGTTTCTTTTCTTCTTTATTTCTACCTGATGTAGATAGGTTGACTATTCTTTTTCTTATTATTACTTACACATATATATAAAAATGTATACAGTTCTTTGGAGAATATTAACCATTGTAAGAAACATCAATACATATTGCACAATTTAATAATTATGGCGATAATAGTAAGATCTATATATAAGTTGTTTGATGGACAAAATCCATCAATTCTTATAACTTTTGTAACAGAACCTAAGAAGTACAGATAGGAAATTGGAAAGATATTTAACATGTCACAAGACATTTTCAACATCTGCATATCTAAAGATATTTTGTAGTACAAATACAAATGTAGAGAAAATACTCTGCATTACAATGGATCACCCAACTGATATTAAGTAAAGTCGAACAGCCAACTCCCAGGGAAGAGTCTGGAAACCAAGAAGTTTGAAAGAGAAACTTGCAAAAATTCAAGTTTGAGGGTCTACATATTTACATGTGAGGGCTTCATTACTGACCCCAGATTCTAGGTCTTTAGGTAGGGTAGTGTGAGCAACAGAGTCTTCAAATAGATTAAAAAATATATCTGGGTGTGCACTTAAACCTTCTTTTTTCTAGAAGGAACAGTGTAAATAGATTCCAACTTAAAGCAAACCTAAGATGCAAACATAAAGTTCTCTAGGCTTAGATGCATGTAGCTGTGATCAAATTGCAATGCCTGAATCCAGATGGTGGATTTATTTTTGTGGTCTGGCTTAGGTCTTTCTCACAGAAAGAAGGTTATAAGAATTTCCAACAAGATAAAGACATTCTTGTATTCTGAACTGTGGCGTTTTTTTAAACTCTACTGTTCTTTTCTTTGGTTTGTTGTTTGTTTATTTTGAAAAATGTATTGTAGCAATTCTACTCACCCCTGCTGACTGAGTAGGCCTTCTTCCTCCTTCCCCACTCAAGCAGCTGGGAACTGAAAGATTTTTCTTCTGGCTAGTTCCTGCATACAGAACGCCTGTTGATGACAACAGTCATTATTTCCACCTACCTACTTTAAAAAGAGAGTCAAGTTAGGAAACAAGCACACTAACAACAAAAACTCTCTGTTTCTTCTGACTTTATGGAAGAACATTTTAAATAAAAGCCATGGTGGGATAAATATACAATCACATGCAAGGCCACTAGCTGTCACTAAGATACCTTTACTTTAAAGGATCAAACTCTCTCTTGCAGACTTTTGGTTGAATTGGATTTCAGCAAGCATTGGTTGGCCAAAATAACAGTTGCACTGGCCATCCATTAACATGTACTTCTCCAAACCCTTAGCAGCCTCTGAATGGAGATCACATCTTTTTCCTCCTCACTGTCACTTTCCCTCTAGTTGATGCTCTCAGACTATCTGCCTTATAGCATCTCCACAAATCTCACTGCAAAAATCATCATGTCTTTGGATACCTCTTTTCACTGCCTGCAGTTCTTGACCCTGGATTTCTGTCAGTTCCTTGAGCTGTGTTCAAGCCTAATCTAAGCCCTGGACATACTTTTACCATAGAATCAGCTTTTAAATTATTCCACATTTCTACTGACAGGAACACCACTTTAAAGCAAGTTCACTTGGAGATTTCATAAGTACTGGGCATTGTTACTACATAAAAGCAATTTTCAAAAGTGAATCTCTGGACTTCATTTTATCACTCCATTATATGACTTGGTCACAGATCGTATGCTGTAACAGGCAGCAAGAAGATAAAGGGCCATCCTTAGTCATGGTTTCTTGAAGGTCAGGTTGTTCTGCCAAAATTATCTGTCAGAGACTTGCTTTTTCATAGGCCAACCTGACACTTGCAACCACAGTTTCCCCATAGCCATCAACTTGCAAGAGAAGCAAATGGCAATAAATCTACTTTTCATTCAGACAGCTCTGCTGATATTACCAGGGGACTTGTGTGCTTAGGAATATTCACATCTCAAAGGCACTGCAGCTCTCCAGATTTTCCTCTCAGTGGCAACCAGAGTTTGCGAGTGCCAAATGTGTTAGCACATCTCAGCATGGTGACAACATTTTGTCCGGTAAGTGATGCTAATGAACACCAATCAGGTCAGCACTACTGACTTTCTGAGGTAGTTCACAGGACAGCCTGCTACACACATCCTATTGTCACCTCTGGTCACCCACGTCAAGAGTGGCAGAGGTATTTGGGCTTCCTAAAGTCTTAAGAAAACCTCTTATTAATGCCACCTCCTCCAACCATGGATAAATCTTTGATCTGTTTTAAGTGGCACTGAAATATTCATAATGTAATTTATTTGACAATGATGGAAGGAGGTGAAAAAGCTGTGCTTGTTTATAGTATTTGAAGACTTGGCAATAATCTTTAATTCCTTTCACAATTTCCATATTTGGCCACAGAGAATTATTATTTATTCCCTTGATTTTCCCAAGTTTTTCCCTCCTCCAAGACTCTAGGTCAGAATAACCTGTTGTTTTTTTTCCTGGAGCACTGAAAATACACAAATGCACATTACATCAGTGTTTTTTAAGTGGTAAACAACAAATAGATATGGAAATAATTTTGACAGACTGGCATCCTGCCTGGCAGGTAGGGAAATACAGTGTCAGGTCATAAGATATTATGCCTGAGAAAGCAGCAGTAAAGAAACCAGAATTACCATGTTTCTCATAAAATGATGGTACAACATTTTGTACCTAATAAACAAAGTTATTCTGATAACTTTCTGTCACCAGAATGGTCTCCTTTACTGGACCATCCTTGTCCTCAGCACCGCAGAACTTGGAATTCCAGATAATTAATCTGCACCCAGTGAGAAACTGAAAAGTTATTTTGAGGTTTTGAAGGCTACAGAGCTTAAGCTGGCAGAGGGCACATACACGCACTCAAAGGTGCAGACTACTGGAGCACTTGACTGTCAGCCAGAGTGAATGACACTGTGTTGAGCAAGCTGAGATGCTTTACGTTGTGTCTTAGTAATGATAGGAACAGTTCATTGATCCACACTGGTCAATTGATCTACTGGAGAAAGCAGCTGACTTAGTTTCTTACCATGGGATATCACTGTAACATCTTGTTTGACCTTTTGTTGCTCAAAAAGTGTATCTGTGTGTTAGTACAAGATCACTTATAAAGGCCAATGTTATTGCTTAGTCTTGCCCGTAATATGTCAGCGTCCTAAGACAAAAGAGATTATCTACAAACATTTCTCACTGCTAACTGGAAATTACATGAACAGTCCCGTAGACTATGGAAGTCCTTGAGCCAAGTCAAGAAAGCAAATGCATCACGATACGAGTGTATTTCATCTCACTCAACTCAATTTCTGGGACAAAACCCATGAGAACCAGTGGGAAGAACAGAAAGCTAGCAGGCTTGATCCACTTGCTAGAGAAGACGGTGGTAGGAATTGGCTCCTTTTCACTCAAAATGTGTGCTAAATATGTTCTTTGTCTGCAGGTTCAATTTGCCACTGAAAGCTTAATTAGCGTTCCTCAGCAGCGGGGAAACATTCTGATTGACAAAACTCACTGGTTTTGGCTGAGGCTTCAAAGTGCTAGCTTCACAATATGCTCCACAGTTATTTTTAAACTCCTTGCAAGATTCACAGCTGACCATTTTGATTCAGAGTGAAATTCATCAACAACAACAAAAAACCCACTATCACCAGAGTGATGCATTTCTGAGGAAAATTGAGGTAGGAGCTCAGCTTGAACTTTGTGACCTACAGCAGTAGCAGCTTTCTCCCTCTTATCTCTCAGTCTAAGAAGAAAATGGGGCTACTTGGGTGAAGAGGAAATCAAACAGACAGTTCAATAATTTATAAAAAAGACTATACATTAAAGATAGTGAGAAAATAAGTGAAACCATTTGTAGATAACTTGCGACGTCTTTTGTTGTCAGCACCAAAGAAAACTGTTCAGAAGAACTTGAGGAGGGACTCAGAAGGCAAAGTGGACAAACAGTAAGGTGCCAGTTAAAATTTCATATGGTTGAGTATGTGCTGGAAGGAACAGCCACCACACACTGTACCATCCTCTTATTAACTGCAACAACTCAAGAGTAAAGCCACAGGAGTCATTGGAACTGGGTAGTGAAACTGGGTAGTTCTGTAGCAGCTAGAAGGGTAAAATGCTGAGCTGCGTGAGGAGATGCAAACAGTTCTCAAAATACCATCACACCTTTAAACACACTTTGTTCACAGAACAAAGGACTGCTGCTATTAACATCCCCCCAAAAGAGACTGGAAAGATAACATTTGATAATTATAGAGGAGAGCTAGGAGCTAGAAAGGATACAACAGATATATAAGAAACTAAATACTTGAAGCTAATAAGCAAATACCATCAAACAGTATCATCTGTGAGGCCCATCTCTTTGCAGTTTTGAATGGGCCTTTGTACTTCTGAAATATGAGCATATGTTAAACTGATTTTGAAAAGTAAAATTAAATACCTAAGATGATCTAATTTGATTCAAAGCCATTGACCTAACTTTGCTGTATTATGTCATTAGGAAAATAACTATCTGTATTTAAAGATAATAGTGATTGAAAGTGTGTTTGCAGAGGAAAACAAATAAGCTAACAATATGTATTTCTGTAAGTCTCTGATATTATGAAGCATTTATGAACAAGTTGAAGAGTTCGTACTGAATAAGGAAGCTTTCTTCAACCAGGACCTAAGCAAGACTGCATTTATGCATATTACTGTGGATCCCAGTTTTAAGCCTGCTAGTTAAAATTTCTTAGGCAAGGAAAGAAAAATCAAGAAGAAAAAAAGAAAGTGGTCATATATTTCAAAATCATCATTCTACCACCATCAGTAATAATGTCTAGCGGCATACTTGTATAAATCTGGCCAAAACACTTGTAATTTTTGTAATAAAATAAGAATGATGCTTCCATCTCTTTCTATATTAATTTCTGGAAAAATCCATCAGTAATATGTAATACACATGAATATTTATCAGAGGAAAATAATGGTTATATCCATATTTAATTTTTAATCTGAGATCTTGGATATTATTAACTTTCCTGGCAGTATTAAGAGGAATAATTTCATAATTCAGTAGTGAAAAGAACTGCAAATGAACCATAAGTAAATAGAGCTGAATTACCTTTTGCAAAGATCTGAGAAAGAGAGACTGAGAGTATGCAGGTTGCATGTGAAAACCGACAGAAATCAGGTATATTTAATGTGTGAAAGACCATCTTGCTTTGAGTTCTGCCTTCAGAGTTCCCACACTCGGGAAATAAACCTGCAGGCAGGCTCTCTGTCTGCCTGCAGCCCTGTGTCCTGGAACAACATGATTGCATTACAGTCCAAAGGTGTTTTGTTTTGGTTGCATATTGCTTGCTTTAGTGAAAAAGTTTTTAGTCTTAACAGTTGCAAGGGAAAAAATCTTGAAACTAAATGTAGCTCGTGGCAAGAGCACGCATCTCCATCTATGGAGATGTGACAGAAGATGGGAATGTAGCAAAGAGGATTGCATGCAGCTCACCCACACCATGCTGGCAAACTCCCTTTGGCTTGGGAGAAGTACTGGGGATGTCCTGCATGTGTCCATAGCCCTTTGGGTCCAAAGAGGAGCTCCCCTGTGGAGTAGAGTTGCCATTCCCCCCATTCACCGTGCTCAAGCTCACATCATGGAGCACTATCAAGTGTACAAGCTGGCTTCACCTTGAATGAAACTGAGCCAGAAACTTCACAGAAACTGTGACCTCTGGAGTCACACCTTAAGCACTCTGGCTGTAAGCAGGTATTCAGACAGACACCACTTTGTGCAGTCCGGTGGGAGAGCATGAGTGGGCTACACAGCAGCCCAGAAAGTTCCATACCCAAAAAGGACCTACGCCATGCAGAGGTAGGTGCCCCCTCATGGCCTGTTGGACCAGCCTAGAGTTGGGACAAAGTAAATCACCTTTGAAATGTGTACAGAGTGGATGCCAGGTCTGCAGCATCAAGCAGTTTGCTCTGCAGACCTGCTCCTTTTTGTCCACAGCATTTGCTCGTGTGAACACAACCTCTGATGCCACCAGCACCCCCAGCTGGCAGGTGCCAATTCCTTCTGTGTCCCCAGCTTTTCTCTGTCCAGCAAACTAGCAGAACAGATATGGGGGACCTAGCTCTGCAGAAAGCCAGAGTGGCACAGAATGAGACAAAATAAGTTTTAGCAAAGGAGACAAATGGGGATTACACAAAATAGAAACCTAGTAGCTGATACTACCAATGATTAAGACAGAGCAGGAAACAAGCCATGAAATTAGGTCTATTACAACTGACTACATCAGGTTTTAACCTGCTTTGCCTGGATTTAACAGTTGAGACGAATCTTCCTGACAGTCTTCCCCGGCTGCAGGATTACAATTTGGGTGTGTAAAGCTAAGCAGGTGCATAAACGCTTTCCTGGCTCAAGAGGAAACGCTTTTCCTAGGCTGGCACTCCTAGAAATGGGGAGGAACTCCTGACAATTGTGCAGTCACCTATCTATGCCAGTCACTGGGTGGCCTCCTTAGTATATTCAAATAATTTGATCAGTCTGGTTTAAAATGGTCACTAAGGAAAGAGCAAGTGTTACAAAGCTGTCTTCAGAAACTGGATACCTAGTTCATTTAAAATTAATGGCAGCTAAGCACTTAAAACTTGCCAGTGGTTTAAAACACTAAGTAGAGCAATGAGTGTAACTGGAAGACTATGCTATAGATCATTAAAACTTCTTTTTGTTTATATATTCAACCTAAGCCTTCCTGCATCTCATTTGGTCCTATTCCCTCTAGTTCTATTTCCTGGATCTAAGACTGTTTCGTCCCTCTAGTTCTATTTCCTGGATCTAAGACTGTTTCGTCTCTTGCTGTGATGCTTGAACCCCCTCACACAACTATGACCTTGCTTGTCCAACACACGTTTAGCTGTTTTTAATCTTCATGAATCAATCTCTTCAGACACTTTTTCACTCTCTCATCCTCCCCTGAACTCTTTCCAGTGTGTCAACAGTTTTCTGGATTTGACGTACCCAAATAACACACTGACTTTCTCACCACTGCCTAATTAACAATTCACAGCCAATATAAGAATCTCTTTCTCTTACTGATTCTAATATTCTGTTTCATTTCCTAAATGCATCAGTACTAGTAACAATAGGCTCCTCACATCTTACTGACATATGCAGCTCTACAGAGCAGTGGTCTTTCAGGGGGAGTGGAAGACAATCCACTTGGGTGCAGGACGAAAATATTTTTGTAATATTAATAAATAAAATTAAATT